>NW_026088431.1:122191-272134 GCF_022605725.1 Anthonomus grandis grandis
ACAGTGACGAAATTACTGATTTTACGAGGTCGGGGCTTTTTAAAACATGGGTGGCTATGGACTCGCGAAAAGAGGCAGGGGCTTTTCTACTTCGTCCGCCCCTAAAATCAACCTTAAAAAGTAAATTATTGGCAAAATATCTCGATAAATCATGGTGATGGATACAACCTAAAACGTACAGGGCAGAGCAACAATTTCACTATTTTAACAATAATAATAATAATAATAATGATCGATTAAACTTAACTAGACGTGCGGCACTGAGAAGGACCGCACTAAGGCGCCACAATACAAAGTCGGATATCGTCGATTGCACAAAAAAAAATCGAAATAAAACAAAAGACAATTATTATTAATAAAATGACTAGAAAGTTATTTTGTGTGTATAGTGATTTTAACCAAAAAAACAATTGAAAGAGAAAGAAAAACAAACGAAAGTTAAGTACGATCTTTGGTTTCTGGGATCGGGCATACGACGATTTCCGAGAGGATCGAGTAGTGTCTCTCTCTCTTCTTCCTTAAAAACTATATTTAAAATTAGTTTCAAAACTATTCCCGGCTTTAGATCATCATGTATTTATTACATCCGTTTTGGTTATATACTATGCTATAATTTGTGGACCGAGGGGTTTGCGCGTTTTTTAAGGCAGGTTAGGGGTTTTTGCTGAGCGTAGCCCCTTAAAAGTGAGTAAATGCCCCTAAGTCGATAAAATGCTTGGAACTCTTAAGCCAAGGCAGTTTGACTGTTGAAATTTCGTACAGGGGTGGCTCGATATAATTCATTAGACACGTATTTCAGCGTTTTTTGAAAAACCTACAAGGGGTTGAGAAAAATTGATTTTTTCGCAGAATTTTATTTTATTTTTTAAATTCACGAGATGCTTGGAACTCTTAAGCCAAGGCACTTTGACTGTTGAAATTTCGTACAGGGGTGGCTCGATATAATTCATTAGACACGTGTTTCAGCGTTTTTTGAAAAACCTACAAGGGGTCGAGAAAAATTGATTTTTCTGCAGAATTTTATTTTATTTTTTAAATTCACGAGATGCTTGGAACTCTTAAGCCAAGGCAGTTTGACTGTTGAAATTTCGTACAGGGGCGGCTCGATGTAATTCATTAGACACGTATTTCAGCGTTTTTTGAAAAGCCGACAAGGGGTTGAAAAAAATTGATTTTTTTGCAGAATTTTATTTTATTTTTTAAATTCACGAAATGCGTGGAACTCTTAAGCCAAGGCAGTTTGACTGTTGAAATTTCGTACAGGGGTGGCTCGATAAAATTCATTAGAGACGTATTTCAGCGTTTTTTGAAAAACCTACAAGGGGTTGAGAAAAATTGATTTTTTTGCAGACTTTTATTTTATTTTTTAAATTCACGAGATGCTTGGAACTCTTAAGCCAAGGCAGTTTGACTGTTGAAATTTCGTACAGGGGCGGCTCGATATAATTCATTAGACACTTATTTCAGCGTTTTTTGAAAAACCTACAAGGGGTTGAGAAAAATTGTTTTTTTTTGCAGAATTTTGTTTTATTTTTTAAATTCACGAGATGCTTGGAACTCTTAAGCCAAGGCAGTTTGACTGTTGAAATTTCGTACAGGGGTGGCTCGATATGATTCATTAGACACGTGTTTCAGCGTTTTTTGAAAAACCTACAAGGGGTTGAGAAAAATTGATTTTTTTGCAGACTTTTATTTTATTTTTTAAATTCACGAAATGCTTGGAACTTTTAAGCCAAGGCAGTCTGACTGTTGAAATTTCGTACAGGGGCGGCTCGATATAATTCATTAGACACGTATTTCAGCGTTTTTTGAAAAACCTACAAGGGGTTGAGAAAAATTGTTTTTTTTGCAGAATTTTGTTTTATTTTTTAAATTCACGAGATGCTTGGAACTCTTAAGCCAAGGCAGTTTGACTGTTGAAATTTCGTACAGGGGTGGCTCGATATAATTCATTAGACACGTGTTTCAGTATTTTTTGAAAAACCTACAAGGGGTTGAGAAAAATTGATTTTTTGGAAGAGGGTTGATTTTTATAAAATTCTTGGAACTCTTAAGCCAAGGCAGTTTGACTGTTGAAATTTCGTACAGGGGTGGCTCGATATAATTCATTAGACACGTATTTCATCATTTTTTTAAAAACCTACAAGGGGTTGAGAAAAATTGATTTTTTGGAGGAGGGTTGATTTTTATAAAATGCTTGGAACTCTTAAGCCAAGGCAGTTTGACTGTTGAAATTTCGTACAGGGGTGGCTCGATATAATTCATTAGACACGTATTTCATCATTTTTTTAAAAACCTACAAGGGGTTGAGAAAAATTGATTTTTTGGAGGAGGGTTGATTTTTATAAAATGCTTGGAACTCTTAAGCCAAGGCAGTTTGACTGTTGAAATTTCGTACAGGGGTGGCTCGATATAATTCATTAGACACGTATTACAGCGTTTTTTGAATAACCTACAAGGGGTTGAGAAAAATTGATTTTTTGGAAAAGGGTTGATTTTTATCAAATTCTTGGAACTCTTAAGCCAAGGCAGTTTGACTGTTGAAATTTCGTACAGGGGCGGCTCGATATAATTCATTAGACACGTATTTCAGCATTTTTTGAAAAACCTACAGGGGGTTGAAAAAAAATTACTTTTTTGGAGAATTTTTTTTTTTTTTTTTTAATTCACAAAATGCTTGGAACTCTTAAGCCAAGCCAGTTTCACTATTGAAATTCCGTACAGGGGCGGCCCAATACAATTCACTAGACCCGTACTTCAGCATTTTCCGATACACCCACAGAAAATTTAAAAAAATCAATTTTTCTAGACACAGTGACTTTTTTCACAGACCCCTCCACCCGCTCCTGAAGACTCTTACAGGGACGGCTCAGCTTAAAAAAAAAAAATAATTTGCGCCTAGAAAACCCCTATATTTCACACCCTAAAATACACCCCCGGGTCCACCCTTAACCTAAAAAAAAAAAATAATTAAATAGCTGTCTTCCGTTGATGAAATCTCACGCCTCTATCGGTTTAATTCCATATTAATATCAAACCCTCCAAAAATAAGGGCGAGTTCACACGTTACTTATTGTCAAGCGATTTTCACCCGGACAGCTTTGGTCGTAAAAAAAAAAAAACAAACGAACTCTTAACGTACTAAAACACTAAAATTAAATTAAAGCTCGATAATGATAATTTGTGGGGGGAGGAAAAAAACAGTAGAAAGACTTGCGGGGGGGAGTGGGGTGTAAAAGGGTCGGGGGGATACAATATATATATATAAACTTTTATTGGACAGTATTGGAAACCCTAAACCTAATTTGTAGTAGTGAGAGTCGATAAAATAAACTGATATATTCATAATAAATACGGGCGATATGGCGCTAAACGAGGACCGTAATTCGGCCATTTTTAATCGAGGACTTTCGATTGTTTTCCCGGGAAACCACGCCCCTTTTTTTTGGGCCCCCATTTAGCAGTGTTATTAGAGTCATTTTGGCTGTTTTTGGAATGATCATCATTACACAATAATAATTATATACATACACACTAAAAAGAAAACGATTCGATTAGCGGTCAAATAATATACATAACGATATCGTATGTATATAATATGCCTATTTTTTTTTTTAGGCGAAATACATGACCTTCTTGGTGTCCGCGTGTACGGTGATGGCACGCGCCATAGCCCCCGGAGTCCTGTCCTCCGAAGAACCGGACTGATGCGAACCTTCACCGCTAAAAAAAAAAAAAAGAAACAAATGACAAAAAATTCGTCTCCCAAGGGAAACGACCCACCTGTCGTGTTCCTTTTCTACCAAATGGTATCGCGCTCTAAAGGCGACCAAATGGGCGTAGTAGGCGGGGGCCGGTATAGAAACCGACCGGGTGCACCTCACGTACGTGTGGCACAACTGGTAGGTGAGGCACTGTAACTCGTCCGAGTCGAGGTGCGAGTCGTCCCACAGCACGTGATAGTGGGACGGTCTCGAGGTGCCCTATTGGTCGGAATTGTTAAGCGATTTTCGTTGAAGTTTGGTTTATGTGCAAGGTTTTTTTATAAGGGTTAAAAAAGGTCCTTATGAAAATTTTGATAAGATTAATGGTTTTTAAATGAAGGACGTTTGTTTGAGTCGAAGACTGGTTGCGTGAAAAAGTGGCCATAACTTTGCCAATTTTGGCCCGATTTTTATAAATTTAGTTTTAAATTGAAGGAATTTTAATGGGGAACAGAAAAGATTCTTTATGAAAATGTCGATAAATTTATTGGTTTTTAAATGAACGTCGTTTGTTTGAGTCGAAGTCTGGTTGCGTGAAAAAGGGGCCATAAATGTGCCAATTTTGGCCCGATTTTTATAAAATTTGTTTTAAATTGAAGGAATTCTAATGGGGAACAAAAAAGGTCCTTATGAAAATTTCGATAAATTTATTGGTTTTTAAATGAAGAACGTTTGTTGGAGTCGAAGTCTGGTTGCGTGAAAAAGTGGCCATAAATGTGCCAATTTTGACCCGATTTTTATAAATTTAGTTTTAAATTGAAGGAATTTTAATGGGGAACAAAAAAGGTCCTTATGAAAATTTCGATAAATTTATTGTTTTTTAAATGAACGTCGTTTGTTTGAGTCGAAGTCTGGTTGCGTGAAAAAGGGACCATAAATGTGCCAATTTTGACCCGATTTTTATAAATTTAGTTTTAAATTGAAGGAATTTTAATGGGGAACAAAAAAGGTCCTTATGAAAATTTCGATAAATTTATTGTTTTTTAAATGAACGTCGTTTGTTTGAGTCGAAGTCTGGTTGCGTGAAAAAGGGACCATAAATGTGCCAATTTTGGCCCGATTTTTATAAAATTAGTTTAAAATTGAGGGAATTTTAATGGGGAACAAAAAAGGTCCTTAAGAAAATTTCGATAAAATTAATATTTTTTTAATAAAATTATTCCAAGACTAGGTTGGCCAATTTCCTAAAAAAATTGCCATAAATGCGCCAATGTTGGCCCGATTTTGATGAAATTTTGTTTAAATTAAAGGATTTTTAATGAAGAACAGAAAAGGTCTCTATGAAAATTTTGATAAAGTGAATAGTTTTTAAACAAATTTGTTCTAAATCAATGGTGGCCAATTTCTTGAAAAAAGTGGCCATAAATGCGCCAATTTTGGCCCGATTTTGATGAAATTTTGTTTAAATTAAAGGATTTTTAATGGAGAACAGAAAAGGTCTCTATGAAAATTTTGATAAAATTAATAGTTTTTGAATGAATTTGTTCCAAGTCGAGGTTGGCCAATTTTCGTAAAAAAGTGGCTATAAATGTGCCAATTTTGGCCCGATTTTGATGAAATGTTTATGTAAATAAAGGATTTTTAACGAAGACCAAAAAAAGTCCCTATGAATAATTTGATAAAATGAATAGTTTTTAAATAAATTTGTTCTAAGTCAACGGTGGCCAATTTCTTGAAAAAAAATAGCCATAAATGTTCCAATTTTGGCTCGATTTCGATGAAATTTGTTTTGAATTCAAGGGTTTTTAATGGAGAACAAAAAAGGTCCCTATGAATATTTTGATAAAATTTATAGTTTTTAAACAAATTTGTTCCAAGTCGAGGTTGGCCAATTTTCGTGAAAAAGTGGCTACAAATGCGCCAATTTTGACCCGATTTTGATGAAATTTTTATTCAAATAAAGGATTTTTAATGAAGAACAAAAAAGGTCCCTATAAATATTTCGATAAAGTGAATAGTTTTTAAACAAATTTCTTCTAAGTCAACGGTGGCCAATTTTTTGAAAAAAATGGCTATAAATGCGCCAATTCTGACCCGATTTTGATAAAATTTGGTTTAAATAAAATGGTTTTTAATGGAGAACAAAAAAGGTCGCTATAAAAATTTTGATAAAATAAATAGTTTTTAAACAAATTTGTTCCAAGTCGAGGTTGGCCAATTTTCGTAAAAAAAAGGCTATAAATGTGCCAATTTTGGCCCGATTTCGATGAAATTTTGTTTAAATGAAAGGATTTTTAATGAAGAACAAAAAAGGTCCCTATAAATAATTTGATAAAATAAATAGTTTTTAAATAAATTTGTTCTAAGTCAACGGTGGCCAATTTCTTGAAAAAAATGGCCATAAATGTTCCAACTTTGGCTCGATTTCGATGAAATTTGTTTTGAATTCAAGGGTTTTTAATGGAGAACAAAAAAGGTCCTTATGAAAATGTTGATAAAATTAATCATTTTTGAATGAATTTATTCCAAGTACAAGGTTTCCTTCATTTAAAATAAATTCACAAGTTAACTGAAAAAATGACCATAAATATGTCAATTTTGGTCCGATTTTTATAGAATTTATTTCAAATTAAAGGGCTTTTAATGTAGAACAAAAAAGGTCCTTATAAAAATTTTGATAAAATCAATTCTTTTTAAATTATCATTGTTTCTTTATACCAAGACAATATCCATGAAAAACGCCCAATTTTGATAAAACCAAGACTGCAGAAAAAAACTCCCTTAACCCCGGCCAAAATCGGTAATTTCCCAATGCAAAACAAAAGAACAAACAAAAAAACAAAAGAACAAACCACCTCTCACCTGTATCCCCTGATGACTGCACAAATAAAAGTCGAACTCCGTGGGATGGGTGATTCCCACGTCGACGGTCGTTCCCGCGGGAATATTCCCGCTCTTACCGCTCTGTTCCTTTTTATCCGCACAAAATAGTCGCGTGTGATGCCTCTTTTGCACCACGATGAACGTGATGCCCGGCTTATAATCCGCCTCCAATTTGATACAGGCCTCCCTGATAGCGGTCAATTCGTGCTGTAACAATTGCAAAAATTGTCCCTCGGACACTCCGTCCCTGTACAGGATGATCCTGACCGGTTTATAACCGCCCGTGGATTTGTAAAACATTAACAGGAGTTCCCTGGAAGGATTCCAAGAGGAAATAATTAAGTGTAATTAATAATACATAGTTTTTAAATAAATTTGTTCCAAGTCGAGGTTGACCAATTTTCCTGAAAAAACGGTCATAAATGTGCCAATTTTGGGCCGATTTTGATGAAAACTGTTTTAAATTGAACGGTTTTTAATTGGGAACAAAAAAGGTCCTTATGAAAATCTCGATAAAATTAATAGTTTTTGAATGGACAACGTTTGTTTGTTCTAAGTCTAGGTTCGCGAACTTTTCTAAATAAATGGCCATAATTAAGCCAATTTTGGGCCGATTTTGATAAAATTTATTTTAAATTGAACACTTTTTAAGTGGGAACAAAAAAGGTTCTTATGAAAATTTTGATAAAACTAATGGTTTTTGAATGAAAATATTAATAAGATTATCAATTTTTGAATGAATTTGTTCCAACAAAATGGCCAATAAATATGCCAATTTTGGTCCGATTTTTATGAAATTTATTTTAAATTAAACAGTTTTTAATTGGGAACAAAAAAGGTTCTTATGAAAATGTCGATAAAATTAATAGTTCTTGAATTAACAACGTTTGTTTGTTCCAAGCCTAGGTTCGCGGAGTTTTCTAAGAAAATGGCCATAATTAAGCCAATTTTGGCCCGATTTTTATGAAATTTATTTTAAATTAAACATTTTTTAATTGGGAACAAAAAAGGTTCTTATGAAAATTTTGATAAAACTAATGGTTTTTGAATGAAAATATTATTAAGATTATTAATTTTTGAATGAATTTGTTTTAACAAAATGGCCAATAAATATGCCAATTTTGGTCCGATTTTTATGAAATTTATTTTAAATTAAATAGTCTTTAATTTGGAACAAGAAAGGTCCTTGTGAAAATGTCGATAGAATTAATAGTTTTTGAATGAACAACGTTTGTTTGATCCAAGCCTAGGTTCGCGGAGTTTTCTAAGAAAATGGCCATAATTAAGCCAATTTTGGGCCGATTTTGATAAAATTTATTTTAAATTGAACACTTTTTAATTGGGAACAAAAAAGGTTCTTATGAAAATGTCGATAAAACTAATGGGTTTTAAATGAAAATATTAATAAGATTATTAATTTTTGAATGAATTTGTTTTAACAAAATGGCCAATAAATATGCCAATTTTGGTCCGATTTTTATGAAATTTATTTTAAATTAAATAGTTTTTAATTTGGAAAAAGAAAGGTCCTTGTGAAAATGTCGATAAAATTAATAGTTTTTGAATTAACAACGTTTGTTTGTTCCAAGTCTAGGTTTGCGAACTTTTCTAAGAAAATGGCCATAATTAGGCCAATTTTGGGCCGATTTTGATATAATTTATTTTAAATAGAACACTTTTTAATTGGGAACAAAAAAGGTTCTTATGAAAATTTTGATAAAACTAATGGTTTTTGAATAAAAATATTAATAAGATTATTAATTTTTGAATGAATTTGTTTTAACAAAATGGCCATAATTAAGCCAATTTTGGGCCGATTTTGATAAAATTTATTTTAAATTAAACTATTTTTAATTGGGAACAAAAAAGGTTCTTATGAAAATTTTGATAAAACTAATGGTTTTTGAATAAAAATATTAATAAGATTATTAATTTTTGAATGAATTTGTTTTAACAAAATGGCCATAATTTAGCCAATTTTGGGCCGATTTTGATCAAATTCGTTTTAAATTAAACTATTTTTAATTGGGAACAAAAAAGGTTCTTATAAAAATCTCGATAAAATTAATAGTTTTTAAATAGACAACGTTTGTTTGTTCCAAGTCTAGGTTCGCGAACTTTTCGAAAGAAAATGGCCATAATTAAGCCAATTTTGGGCCGATTTTGATAAAATTTATTTTAAATTGAACACTTTTTAATTGGGAACAAAAAAGGTCCTTACGAAAATCTCGATAAAATGTACGTACCTCTTTTGATTAATATTACAAACGTTCGGAAGGACTCACCTGACCATGGAACTTAATTCCTGGATAATTTCTTGACGATGCTGCTGCACCCTGACGGTGGCGGCGTAACGTGACGGATGGGCGTCCATCGAGCCGACGACCGCCGCGATCGACGGTTTCTTGTTGTCGCCGGCGGGCGGATGCGTCACGTCCGCCCCCAAGAAAATCACCGGCTCGTTGAAGATCTTGGGGCGGATGGAGGGCACCAGGATGCTGTTGATGCCGCCCAATTTCACGTTGATCTTCAAACATAAATTCGAGAGGGTCTGCGGCGACGTTTTGTTCACGTTTTTCGCTTGGACGCATTGCGTCGCCATGCCGAGTACCGTGTCTCCCACGCGTTTCACTTCGGCTGTAAACCAGTTTTTTTTTTTTTTTTGTGGACGTTTTTGACCATATCTCGGCCAAATCAGGTCGGATTTGGATGAAAGTGGGATCGGAATGAAGGAATTTTCATTGGGAACAAAAAAGGTTCTTATGAAAATGTCGATATTGTTGGTGGTTTTCGAGTTAAGGGCGTGTGTGGCCTCGAAAGTGTTACTGGGAGAAAATTGGCTGTATCTCGGTCAATTTTGGCCCGATTTTGTTCAAATTGATTTTGATATCAAGAATTTCTTATAGCGAACAAAAAAGGTACTTATGAAAATTTTGATAAAATTAATAGTTTTTGAATGAACGGCGTTTGTTTGCTTCAAGTCTAGGTTGGTCAGTTTTCCTGAAAAAAGTGGTCATAATTCTGCCAATTTTGACCCGATTTTTATAAAATTTGGTTTAAATTGAAGGAATTTTTATAAGGAACAAAAGAGGTTCTTATAAAAATTTCGATATTCTTGATGGTTTTCGAGTTAAGGGTAGGTAAGTTCCATGTGTGTCCTTAAAGGTGTTTCTGGGACAAAATTGGCTGTATGTTGGCCAATTTGGACCCGATTTTTCTCAAAATCGTTTTAGAATAAAATATTTATTATAGTGAACAGTAAAGGCTCTTATGAAAATTTTGATAAAATTAATAGTTTTTGAATGAACGGCGTTTGTTTGCTCTGAGTCTAGGTTGGTCAGTTTTCCTGAAAAAAGTGGTCATATTTCTGCCAATTTTGGCCCGATTTTCATAAAATTTGCTTTAAATTGTACAGTTTTTCATAGAGAACAAAAACGGTTTTTATGAAAATTTCGATAAGATTAATAATTTTTGAGTTATTCGCTTAGTCTGGACAAAATTGGTCATAGGTCAGCCAATTTTGGTCCGATTTTCCTGAAATTCGACTTAAAACGTAGGATTTACTAATCTGAATAAAAAAGATTCCTATAAAAGTTTTGATAAGATTAATAGTTTTTGAGCGATTAATCTTATCAAAATTGTATGTCCCCCAACGTTTAGTCTGGACTTAATTGACCATAAGTCAGCCAATTTTGATCCGATTTTGCTGAATTTTGGCTTAAAACGTAGGATTCACTAATCTAAATAAAAAAGATTCTTATAAAAATTTTGATAAGATTAATAGTTTTTGAGCGATTAATCTTATCAAAATTGTATGTCCCCAACGCTTAGTCTGAACAAAATTGGCCATAAGTCAGCCAATTTTGATCCGATTTTCCTGAAATTTGACTTAAAACGTAGGATTTACTATTCTAAACAAAAAAGTTTCTTATGAAAAGTTTGATAAGATTTATAATTTTCTAGTTATTAATCTTATCGAAATTTTATGTCCCCAAAGTTTGGTCCGGACAAAATCGACCATAAGTCAGCCAATTTTGACTCGATTTTCCTGAATTTTGGCTTAAAATGTAAGAATTACTGCACTGAACGAAAAAGGTCCTTATAAAAATGCTGATAAAATTAATAGTTTCTTAATAAAATGTCGATAAAATCAGTAGTCTCCGAGTTGGCCACACATACGTCCCCAAAGTATTCTCCAGACAAAATTGGCCATAAGTCGGCCAATTCTGACCCGATTTTCCTGAAATTTGGCTTAAAACGCCGGGAATTTTATGCCAAACAAATAATATATCTATAAAAATTTCGATAAAATTAATATTTTTTACTCGACTCGCACATATAACCCAAAGGGGTGCCTAGAACAAAACCAGCTACACTTCCGTCAATTTTGGCCAGAATTCGCGAAAAATCCACCTAAAATAAAGCAAATTTCCGGGTGACACTCACCATAAACCGGAGTTTTCCCAGGCAATACGACCACGACCAGTTGCAACGCCTGGAACGTGGTTTTCAGGTACCGGAACATCGGTTCCACCTGATCCGGTCCGGTGGCGTATTTACAGAAGCACGGCTGCCCTATGATGGGCATCCCCGCGTCGTTGGAGATCTTTTGAAGTTGCTGCGTGAAGTTCCTACAAGAGAACACTCAATATAGAGGGTGAGGAGAAGAAACAAATGAGGTCAACCTTAAGGCGTCCTCGCGTACGGTCCTTTGGGGGGCGAAACAAGCGATCGCCCACACCCGGATCTCCACCCCGGTGAAGAACTGTTTCCCTCTCATGTCCCACACCCCCTGGTTGGGACAGGCCTGCTGCTTACTCTAAATCGAGTGGGGAGGAAAAAAAAACAAATGAAACAAACGCTTGGGACAGCAGTCAATTGTTACGATACTTAAATTGGGACACTTCTAAGGTTCTACTACTCCTAGTCGCACACTAACCACCCACCGTTACAGAACTGTTTTTAAAAGGGGGGAGAGGGAAAAAACAAAAGAATAAACTCCCTAAGGGACCTAAAACTACAAAAAAAAAATACAACAACTGGAAACTAACTGTCCAGCCCACCTGTCCGCTAAGGGATGCCACCCTGCCGCCGTACTGGAGCTTAGGGGCGGGCAGAACCCGCCCCCGCACCTCCATCATCGAGGTGGAGATGGTCAGACCGAACTCTTGCACGTACTCGTCGTTATTAAAGTCCGCCCTGCGCACCAGGTTGTTTATCTCCCGTTCTCTGTCCGGTGCCGATCTGGAAGAAACAACAAGAAAAAACCCTTTTTCAATAATAGTCTGGACCCCCGATTGAAAATCCGGTGGCGATATTTTACCTTGCGGTAGCTTTGATCATGGTGGAGGTTTGCATGTCCGTCAGTTTTTTGATGCACCGTTGTCCCGCCACGATGTTACAGACCTCCAAGGGCAAGTAGGTGTGTTTGTGCTCTTGGCCCACCTGAAAAAGGGCCGGAAGAAAAGCGGTTAGTTCGTGGCCAGTCAGCCGGTTTTTTTCTAAAGTTTGATACCATCTACTTGTTTCCATCATTCATAGATTACGAAAACACCGGGTTATAACGGGACTCGGATTTTTTTTCGAATTCGAACTAACGATACCAGCGGATTGTTCTCATCAAGTAGATCACGAAAATACCGGGTTATAACAGGATTCGATCAGAAATAAGGGAATGAGAGCACTTTGAAAATTCGGAAATTGTCACTTTTTGACCTCGTTTTTGAGGCCAAAAATGGGCATCAAAAATGCCATATCTCAGCTATCGTAAAAGCTACAACCTTGCGGATGGTCTCGTTGGATTCAGAAGGACGAAACTAAGACAAAACCGTTGGAATTTTCCCGATAGCTCCTATAGAAGCCGAGATATCGGTCTTCAAAGTTTGGGTCTTTTCATTTTTCAGGTATACCCCCCCGTTTCGATTTTTTCAGGAAAAATTTTTTTTTTTGAATTCGAACTAACGATACTAGCAGATTGTTCTCATCAAGTAGATCACGAAAATACCGGGTTATAACAGGATTCGATCAGAAATAAGGGAATGAGAGCACTTTGAAAATTCGGAAATTGTCACTTTTTGACGTCGTTTTTGAGCCCAAAAATGGGCATCAAAAATGCCATATCTCGGCTATCGTAAAAGCTTCAACCTTGCGGATGGTCTCGTTGGATTCAGAAGGACGAAACTAAGACAAAACCGTTGGAATTTTCCCGATAGCTCCTATAGAAGCCGAGATATCGGTCTTCAAAGTTTGGGTCTTTTCATTTTTCAGGTATACCCCCCCGTTTCGATTTTTTCAGGAAAAATATTTTTTTTTCGAATTCGAACTAACGATACCAGCGGATTGTTCTCATCAAGTAGATCACGAAAATACCGGGTTATAACAGGATTCGATCAGAAATAAGGGAATGAGAGCACTTTGAAAATTCGGAAATTGTCACTTTTTGACCTCGTTTTTGAGGCCAAAAATGGGCATCAAAAATGCCATATCTCAGCTATCGTAAAAGCTACAACCTTGCGGATGGTCTCGTTGGATTCAGAAGGACGAAACTAAGACAAAACCGTTGGAATTTTCCCGATAGCTCCTATAGAAGCCGAGATATCGGTCTTCAAAGTTTGGGTCTTTTCATTTTTCAGGTATACCCCCCCGTTTCGATTTTTTCAGGAAAAATTTTTTTTTTGAATTCGAACTAACGATACTAGCAGATTGTTCTCATCAAGTAGATCACGAAAATACCGGGTTATAACAGGATTCGATCAGAAATAAGGGAATGAGAGCACTTTGAAAATTCGGAAATTGTCACTTTTTGACGTCGTTTTTGAGCCCAAAAATGGGCATCAAAAATGCCATATCTCGGCTATCGTAAAAGCTTCAACCTTGCGGATGGTCTCGTTGGATTCAGAAGGACGAAACTAAGACAAAACCGTTGGAATTTTCCCGATAGCTCCTATAGAAGCCGAGATATCGGTCTTCAAAGTTTGGGTCTTTTCATTTTTCAGGTATACCCCCCCGTTTCGATTTTTTCAGGAAAAATATTTTTTTTTCGAATTCGAACTAACGATACCAGCGGATTGTTCTCATCAAGTAGATCACGAAAATACCGGGTTATAACAGGATTCGATCAGAAATAAGGGAATGAGAGCACTTTGAAAATTCGGAAATTGTCACTTTTTGACGTCGTTTTTGAGGCCAAAAATGGGCATCAAAAATGCCATATCTCGGCTATCGTAAAAGCTACAACCTTGCGGATGGTCTCGTTGGATTCAAAAGGACGAAACTAAGACAAAACCGTTGGAATTTTCCCGATAGCTCCTATACAAGCCGAGATATCGGCCTTCAAAGTTTGGGTTTTTTCATTTTTCGGGTATACCCCCCCGTTTCGATTTTTTAAGGAAAAATATTTTTTTTCGAATACACATCTCGTGAGAGTCGGATTGTTCTCATCAAGTAGATCACGAAAATACCGGGTTATAACGGAATTCGATCAGAAATAAGGGAATGAGAGCAATTTGAAAATTCGGAAATTGTCACTTTTTGACCTCGTTTTTGAGGCCAAAAATGGGCATCAAAAATGCCATATCTCGGCTATCGTAAAAGCTACAACCTTGCGGATGGCCTCGTTGGATTCAGAAGGACGAAACTAAGACAAAACCGTTGGAATTATTCCGATAGCTCCCATAGAAGCCAAGATATCGGCCTTCAAAGTTTGGGTTTTTTCATTTTTCGGGTATACCCCCCCGTTTCGATTTTTTCAGGAAAAATATTTTTTTTCGAATTCGAACTAACGACACCAGCGGATTGTTCTCATCAAGTAGATCACGAAAATACCGGGTTATAACAGGATTCGATCAGAAATAAGGGAATGAGAGCGCTTTGAAAATTCGGAAATTGTCACTTTTTGACGTCGTTTTTGAGGCCAAAAATGGGCATCAAAAATGCCATATCTCGGCTATCGTAAAAGCTACAACCTTGCGGATGGTCTCGTTGGATTCAAAAGGACGAAACTAAGACAAAACCGTTGGAATTTTCCCGATAGCTCCTATAGAAGCCGAGATATCGGCCTTCAAAGTTTGGGTTTTTTCATTTTTCGGGTATACCCCCCCGTTTCGATTTTTTAAGGAAAAATATTTTTTTTCGAATTCGAACTAACGATACCAGCGGATTGTTCTCATCAAGTAGATCACGAAAATACCGGGTTATAACGGAATTCGATCAGAAATAAGGGAATGAGAGCAATTTGAAAATTCGGAAATTGTCACTTTTTGACCTCGTTTTTGAGGCCAAAAATGGGCATCAAAAATGCCATATCTCGGCTATCGTAAAAGCTACAACCTTGCGGATGGTCTCGTTGGATTCAGAAGGACGAAACTAAGACAAAACCGTTGGAATTTTCCCGATAGCTCCTATAGAAGCCAAGATATCGGCCTTCAAAGTTTGGGTTTTTTCCATTTTTCGGGTATACCCCCCCGTTTCGATTTTTTCAGGAAAAATATTTTTTTTCGAATTTGAACTAACGATACCAGCGGATTGTTCTCATCAAGTAGATCACGAAAATACCGGGTTATAACAGGATTCGATCAGAAATAAGGGAATGAGAGCACTTTGAAAATTCGGAAATTGTCACTTTTTGACGTCGTTTTTGAGGCCAAAAATGGGCATCAAAAATGCCATATCTCGGCTATCGTAAAAGCTACAACCTTGCGGATGGCCTCGTTGGATTCAGAAGGACGAAACTAAGACAAAACCGTTGGAATTATTCCGATAGCTCCCATAGAAGCTGAGATATCGGCCTTCAAAGTTTGGGTTTTTTCATTTTTCGGGTATACCCCCCCGTTTCGATTTTTTCAGGAAAAATATTTTTTTTCGAATTTGAACTAACGATACCAGCGGATTGTTCTCATCAAGTAGATCACGAAAATACCGGGTTATAACAGGATTCGATCAGAAATAAGGGAATGAGAGCACTTTGAAAATTCGGAAATTGTCACTTTTTGACGTCGTTTTTGAGGCCAAAAATGGGCATCAAAAATGCCATATCTCGGCTATCGTAAAAGCTACAACCTTGCGGATGGCCTCGTTGGATTCAGAAGGACGAAACTAAGACAAAACCGTTGGAATTATTCCGATAGCTCCCATAGAAGCTGAGATATCGGCCTTCAAAGTTTGGGTTTTTTCATTTTTCGGGTATACCCCCCCGTTTCGATTTTTTCAGGAAAAATATTTTTTTTCGAATTTGAACTAACGATACCAGCGGATTGTTCTCATCAAGTAGATCACGAAAATACCGGGTTATAACAGGATTCGATCAGAAATAAGGGAATGAGAGCACTTTGAAAATTCGGAAATTGTCACTTTTTGACGTCGTTTTTGAGGCCAAAAATGGGCATCAAAAATGCCATATCTCGGCTATCGTAAAAGCTACAACCTTGCGGATGGCCTCGTTGGATTCAGAAGGACGAAACTAAGACAAAACCGTTGGAATTATTCCGATAGCTCCCATAGAAGCCAAGATATCGGCCTTCAAAGTTTGGGTTTTTTCATTTTTCGGGTATACCCCCCCGTTTCGATTTTTTCAGGAAAAATATTTTTTTTCGAATTCGAACTAACGACACCAGCGGATTGTTCTCATCAAGTAGATCACGAAAATACCGGGTTATAACAGGATTCGATCAGAATTAAGGGAATGAGAGCGCTTTGAAAATTCGGAAATTGTCACTTTTTGACGTCGTTTTTGAGGCCAAAAATGGGCATCAAAAATGCCATATCTCGGCTATCGTAAAAGCTACAACCTTGCGGATGGTCTCGTTGGATTCAGAAGGACGAAACTAAGACAAAACCGTTGGAATTTTCTCGATAGCTCCCATAGAAGCCGAGTTATCGGCCTTCAAAGTTTGGGTTTTTTCCTTTTTCGGGTATCTCCGAGCATGCAATTTTTTTCACGGAAAAATAATAAGTAGGCCAATTTTGGCCCGACTTTCCTCAAATATGGCATAAATCGTAGGATTTACTATGCTTAAATAAAAAAATTGTTATAAAAATTTAAATAAAACTACTAAGCTTTTAATTTGGCTGCATATATATATATATATAACGTCCTTAAGGTTTGGTATGGACAAAATTGGCCATAAGTCAGCTAATTTTGGCCCGATTTTCCTGAAACTTGACCTAAAATGTATGATTTAATGTGCCTAATAAAAAAGGTTCTTATAAAAATTTTAATAGAATTAATATTTTCTGAGTTAGCGGCACATATGTCCTCAAAGCTTTATCAGGCAATACTGACCATAAGTCGGTCAACTTTGACCCGATTTTCCTAAAATATGGCTTCAAACTTAAAAAAACTATTACACCATACAAAAAAGATTCTTATAAAGGGAAACTTTGATAATTTAACAACCGAACGACCACTAAATACCAACCTGTAAACAAGGCAAATGCGGATATCTCAACTTCATTTTGTACTTGTCCAGGAAGTATTTGGCGACGGTACACTCGACGGTCTGTCCGTTTTCCAGCTGCAGGGGGAACCTACAAGAAAATTCAACCCTTATTAAGGTGAATTTGCCACCAAAAAAAAAAAACAACTGACGATTGCATCTGGGCGGGTCGCCTGGTTACGTTACAGACCCGGTACTTCCGTCTCATGGCGCCGCAATGCGTTATTTCAATTTTTAACCCTTTGATCTCTTTGGTGAACTTCACCCTTTGACTGTCGGTCAACGGTTTCCGTTGCTCGTTAATGTCCCTGATGTCGAGCACTTCGCACATGAATTCTATCACAGGCTGCGCTTTATAGAAGGCAGTGGCGCTCACTAAAAAACGTACGCACTCTCACTAATTAGGCCCTTATTAAATTAAATTTCCTTACTAACCGTCTATATTGAGCATCATTTTCCATTGGCTAGGTCTCACAGACTGATGGAAACCGAACCATACCTCTCGGCCACCACCTGTACACGAGAAACAAAGAAAACCCCCCCATTAATCGTCGTTTGTTTTATAAAACACTCAAAGTCTCGTTATTACGATGTTGCTCAGGTCTAACGATGCCTTTATGGGCGAAACGCGTGTTACTAAATAATAATCGAGACTTTGTATAGTTTTTTTTTTGTAAAAAGTGAGGAAATGGCCTCACCTAAGGGATGATAGTACCCCTCGGGGCTACTAAAAAAACTCCTGCCCACCGGGGTGTAACTCATCGAGGGCAGATGCCGCATGACCACGTCCAAGGCCAAGATGGCCTCGTACGGTATTTGACGGGTGCGTCCCTCCAGGGCCTCCTCGAGCCCGTAGAGGGACACCTGGGCCACCCATTTGATGCTGACGCGAAACAGTCGATCTTTGCCCTCCCCCGGGAGGGTCACCTCCAGTTCCTCCCTCGAGTTTCCGATGGGCAACGGGTCCCTGGTGTACAAATTGTTACGCCCATCGAAAACCGGCTTCAGGTTCGTGAAGATTTTCGTGTATGATTTCACCATCGTCTCGATAATTTCCCGATTGACCTGAAGATGGATTGATTGATTCGTTTATAATTTGGGTCGGGGACAAACTGCATGGACGATGAGTTTGTACATCTAGGGGGGCGCTAGTGTCAAAGTTTGGTTAACTTAATTAAGTTTTATGTTTACTTGATAGTGCATTTTTGAGAGAAGTAATTGAATTTTTCAGAAAAAAATATCGTCAAATTCCACGGCAATTTTTTTCATTTCCAATTTTTTTCTGGAAAAATGCTGGAATAGGTGTCCAATGATTTTATGAGAAGAATCTATGATCCAATTTTCAAGCCTCTATCTCTTTTGGTTGCCGAGATATGAGCATTTTGTCCCTAAGATATTGAATTTTTCAGAAATAAAAAATCCTCAAATTCCAAGGCAAATTTTTTCATTTCAAATTTTTTTCTGGAAAAATGCTGAAATAGGTATCCAATGATTTTAAGAGAAGAATCTATGGTCCAATTTTCAAGTCTCTATCTCAATTGGTTGCCGAGATATGAGCATTTTGTCCCTAAGATATTGAACTTTCCAGAAAAAAAAAATCCTCAAATTCCAAGGCAAATTTTTTCATTTCAAATTTTTTTCTGGAAAAATGCTGAAATAGGTGTCCAATGATTTTATGAGAAGAATCTATGGTCCAATTTTCAAGCGTCTATCCCTCTTGGTTGCCGAGATATGAGCATTTTGTCCCTAAGATATTGAATTTTTCAGAAATAAAAAATCCTCAAATTCCAAGGCAAATTTTTTCATTTCAAATTTTTTTCTGGAAAAATGCTGAAATAGATGTCCAATGATTTTATAAGAAGAATCTATGGTCCAATTTTCAAGTCTCTATCTCTCTGGGTTGCCGAGATATGAGCATTTTGTCCCTAAGATATAGAATTTTTCAAAATTAAAAAATCCTCAAATTCCAAGGCAATTTTTTTAATTTCAAATTTTTTTCTGGAAAAATGCTGAAATAGGGGTCCAATGATTTTATGAGAAGAATCTATGGTCCAATTTTCAAGCCTCTATCTCTCTTGGTTGCCGAGATATGAGCATTTTGTCCCTAAGATATTGAACTTTCCAGAAAAAAAAAATCCTCAAATTTCAAGGCAAATTTTTTCATTTCCAATTTTTTTCTGGAAAAAGCTGAAATAGGTGTCCAATGATTTTATGAGAAGAATCTACGGTCCAATTTTCAAGCCTCTATCTCTCTTGGTTGCCGAGATATGAGCATTTTGTCCCTAAGATATTGAATTTTTCAGAAATAAAAAAATCCTCAAATTCCAAGGCAAGTTTTTTCATTTCCAAATTTTTTCTGGAAAAATGCTGAAATAGGTGTCCAATGATTTTATGAGAAGAATCTATGGTCCAATTTTCAAGTCTCTATCTCAATTGGTTGCCGAGATATGAGCATTTTGTGCCTAGGATATTGAATTTTTCAAAATTAAAAAATCCTCAAATTCCAAGGCAATTTTTTTCATTTCTAATTTTTTTCTGGAAAAATGCTGGAATAGGTGTCCAATGATTTTATAAGAAGAATTTATGGTCCAAGTTTCAAGTCTCTATCCCAATTGGCTGCCGAGATATAAGCATTTTGTCCCTATGATGTTGAATTTTTCAGAAATAAAAAATTCTCAAAGTCCAAGGCAAATTTTTCCATTTCCAATTTTTTTCTGGAAAAATGCTGAAATAGGTGTCCAATGATTTTATGAGAAGAATTTATGGTCCAATTTTCAAGCCTCTATCTCAATTGGTTGCCGAGATATGAGCATTTTGTCCCTAAGATATTGAATTTTTCAGAAAAAAAAAATGCTCAAATTCCAAGGCATTTTTTTTCATTTTCAATTTTTTTCTGGAAAAATGCTGAAATAGGTGTCTAATGAATTTATGAGAAGAATTTATGGTCCAATTTTCAAGACTCTATCTCTTTTGGTTGCCGAGATATGAGCAATTTGTCCCTAAGATATTGAATTTTTCAGAAAAAAAAAATGCTCAAATTCCAAGGCAAATTTTTCCACTTCCAATTTTTTTCTGGAAAAATGCTGAAATAGGTGTCCAATGATTTTATGAGAAGAATCTATGGTCCAATTTTCAAGTCTCTATCTCTCTTGGTTGCCGAGATATGAGCAATTTGTCCCTAAGATATTGAATTTTTCAGAAAAAAAAAATGCTCAAATTCCAAGGCGATTTTTTTCATTTCAAATTTTTTTCTGGAAAAATGCTGAAATAGGTGTCCAATGATTTTATGAGAAGAATCTGTGGTCCAATTTTTAAGCCTCTATCTCTTTTGGTTTCAGAGATATGAGCATTTTGTTCCTAAGATATTGAATTTTTCAGAAATAAAAAATTCTCAAATTCCAAGGCAATTTTTTTCATTTCCAATTTTTTTCTGGAAAAATGCTGAAATAGGTATCCAATGATTTTATGAGAAGAATCTATGGTCCAATTTTCAAGTCTCTATCTCAATTGGTTGCCGAGATATGAGCATTTTGTGCCTAGGATAATGAATTTTTCAGAAATAAAAAATCCTCAAATTCCAAGGCAAATTTTTTCATTTCAAATTTTTTTCTGGAAAAATGCTGAAATAGATGTCCAATGATTTTATAAGAAGAATCTATGGTCCAATTTTCAAGTCTCTATCTCTCTGGGTTGCCGAGATATGAGCATTTTGTCCATAAGATATTGAATTTTTCAAAATTAAAAAATCCTCAAATTCCAAGGCAAATTTTTTTAATTTCCAATTTTTTTCTGGAAAAATGCTGAAATAGGTGTCCAATGATTTTATAAGAAAAATCTACGGTCCAATTTTCAAGCCTCTATCTCTCTTGGTTGCCGAGATATGAGCATTTTGTCCCTAAGATATTGAATTTTTCAGAAATAAAAAATTCCCAAATTCCAAAGCAAATTTTTCCATTTCAAATTTTTTTTTGGAAAAATGCTGAAACAGGTGTCCAATGATTTTATGAGAAGAATTTATGGTCCAATTTTCAAGCCTCTATCTCTCAGGGTTGCAGAGATATGAGCATTTTGTCCCTAAGATATTGAATTTTTCAGAAATAAAAAAATCCTCAAATTCCAAGGCAAATATTTTCATTTCCAATTTTTTTCTGGAAAAATGCTGAAATACGTGTCCAATGATTTTATAAGAAGAATCTATAGTCCAATTTTCAAGTCTCTATCTCAATTGGTTGCCGAGATATGAGCATTTTGTCCCTAAGATATTGAATTTTTCAAAATTAAAAAATCCTCAAATTCCAAGGCAAATTTTTTTAATTTCCAATTTTTTTCTGGAAAAATGCTGAAATAGGTGTCCAATGATTTTATGAGAAGAATCTATGGTCCAATTTTCAAGTCTCTATCTCAATTGGTTGCCGAGATATGAGCATTTTGTCCCTAAGATATTGAATTTTTCAAAAATAAAAAAATGCCAAAAGCCCAAGGCAATTTTTTTCATTTCAAATTTTTTTCTGGAAAAATGCTGAAATAGATGTCCAATGATTTTATAAGAAGAATCTATGGTCCAATTTTCAAGTCTCTATCTCTCTGGGTTGCCGAGATATGAGCATTTTGTCCATAAGATATTGAATTTTTCAAAATTAAAAAATCCTCAAATTCCAAGGCAAATTTTTTTAATTTCCAATTTTTTTCTGGAAAAATGCTGAAATAGGTGTCCAATGATTTTATAAGAAGAATCTATGGTCCAATTTTCAAGTCTCTATCTCTTTTGGTTGCCAAGATATGAGCATTTTGTCCCTAAAATATTGAATTTTTTATTTCCAATTTTAGAGATAGAGGACTTGACATTTCAGATTCGTTAGAGGAACAGGGAATTGGATTAAATATGCCTCATAAATAGTGGTATAGTCTGTTCTGAGGCAATTGAATGCTTTTGAAATAATTGACCCAAAATGACCACAAATTATTAAAAAGAAAATAATTAGCAGCAATAAACATAATTATGATCAAACAAGGACAACAGTAGTAGTAGTAGCACCAAACTTCGACCGCCGCCCCTCTATTTTATATAGACATTTTTTTATTAACTATAATATAGTACATATTGCTCTCTCTCTCTCTCTATTCGACGACACCTACTTTTCTAGGACACTTGTCCGGCTGTATGTTGACGTCGTAATGATGGACGAACCCGCGCGGCATCCCGATCTGAAAGTGGTTGGCTTTCAGGCCGATGGGGCGGCCCTCGCGTCCCAAATTGGGGCGGCGCGGGCATTGGAACACGGGCGGCTCCGCGGGCGGCGACACCGTGGTCAGGGGGCCCGCGGTCGCCCCCGTCGTGGTCCCCGGCAGGGCGACCGCCGTCGTTGTCGGGCCTATGGGGGCACCCGAAGTACCTGCTATGGGGAATTTATATACCGCCATTATGTTTTCGTTTTTTATTTATTTATTTATTTATACAAATACTATACAACGGTAATTAAATGTAGGAGTGCCTACTGCACAATTTAAGTTAGGAGACTAAATACCTATACATAAAATACACCTATCGTCATTGTTACAGTGTCAAAGTACTCTATTTTTTGGGTCCTAAAAACCTACCTTGACCCATGAACACATTTTTTGTACCTCTGTCTTAAATAAATAATTTGTTGCTCACCATTAATGGGTATAAAATTGTAGTTCTACAAGACCTTAATCTACCCGAGACTGTCAATGAAAATTTAAACAAATCACCCCTTCACGAGTTATCATCATTTTAAGTTAAGGCCATTGATTCATCCACAAGAAAATTTCTAGGAGATCTACCATAGTAAATTATAAATTAAGGTCTTTTGTTAGTCGAGCAACTACCACTGTAAAATCTACACTTAAATGTAAAACTAGGTTAATGAATGTATAGTGTCGAGTAATGTATTGAAATTTTGGCTATTTTTATCAGAGATTTTACCCATAATGTCTTAAGTGTCCGGGGAACTTTGACTTGTTTTTCAATTCAATGGAGTTTGGTACCTTGTGATATGCCTCCTTGATAATATACTATACATATGTGAGTTACTTTTTTGGCTTTTTTTTAAATACAGTCTACAGCATTGATTGAAGCTAAAGTTGACATTGAAAAACAGTGGATGAACTTGAAGTTTTAACAGTAGATAACTTAAAAGCATGTAGGTACTATAGACCTAGGAATCAAATAAATTATCAAGTGTAAACTTGATTTTCACTTTGACTGCCTGGAATAAATAAATAATTCATTCCAGGCAGTTGACCGAGGAACTTTCAACTGTCAGGAAACAATAGAACTGACTTAAATTGGCTGGAAAAAATTAGGAATAACCTCAATTGAGAAATACATATAGAAGAAAATGAAAAAATACTTCCAGGCAATTGAAGGGGGATAATTCTGGAAGTAAGAGGAAATTCCTTTGACTGCCTGGAATAAATAAATAATTACTTCCGGGCAGTTGACCGAGGAACTTTCAACTGTCTGGAAACACTAGAACTGACTTTAATTGCCTGGAAAAAATTAGGAATAACCTCAATTGAGAAATACATATAGAAGAAAATGAAAAAATACTTCCAGGCAATTGAAGGGGCCTAATTCTGGAAGTAAGAGGAAATTCCTTCGACTGCCTGGAATAAATAAATAATTCCTTCCAGGCAGTTGACCGAGGAACTTTCAACTGTCTGGAAACAATAGAACTGACTTCAATTGCCTGGAAAAAATTAGGAATAACCTCAATTGAGAAATACATATAGAAAATGAAAAAATACTTCCAGGCAATTGAAGGGGCCTAATTCTGGAAGTAAGAGGAAATTCCTTCAACTGCCTGGAATAAATAAATAATTACTTCCAGGCAGTTGACCGAGGAACCTTCAACTGTCTGGAAACAATAGAACTGACTTCAATTGCCTGGAAAAAATTAGGGATAACCTCAATTGAGAAATACATATAGAAGAAAATGAAAAAATACTTCCAGGCAATTGAAGAGGCATAATTCTGGAAGTAAGAGGAAATTCCTTCGACTGCCTGGAATAAATAAATAATTACTTCCAGGCAGTTGACCGAGCAACTTTCAACTGTCTGGAAACAATAGAACTGACTTCAATTGCCTGGAAAAAATTAGGAATAACCTCAATTGAGAAATACATATAGAAAATGAAAAAATACTTCCAGGCAATTGAAGGGGCCTAATTCTGGAAGTAAGAGGAAATTCCTTCAACTGCCTGGAATAAATAAATAATTACTTCCAGGCAGTTGACCGAGGAACCTTCAACTGTCTGGAAACAATAGAACTGACTTCAATTGCCTGGAAAAAATTAGGGATAACCTCAATTGAGAAATACATATAGAAGAAAATGAAAAAATACTTCCAGGCAATTGAAGAGGCATAATTCTGGAAGTAAGAGGAAATTCCTTCGACTGCCTGGAATAAATAAATAATTACTTCCAGGCAGTTGACCGAGCAACTTTCAACTGTCTGGAAACAATAGAACTGACTTCAATTGCCTGGAAAAAATTAGGAATAACCTCAATTGAGAAATAACATCTAGAAAATGAAAAAATACTTCCAGGCAATTGGAGGGGGATAATTCTAGAAGTAAGAGGAAATTCCTTCGACTGCTTGGAATAAATAAATAATTCCTTCCAGGCAGTTGACCAAGGAACTTTCAACTGTCTGGAAACAATAGAACTGACTTAAATTGGCTGGAAAAAATTAGGAATAACCTCAATTGAGAAATACATATAGAAAATGAAAAAATACTTCCGGGCAATTGAAGGGACCTAATTCTGGAAGTAAAGGAAATTCCTTCGACTGCTTGGAATAAATAAATAATTCCTTCCAGGCAGTTGACCGAGGACTTTCAACTGTCTGGAAACAATAGAACTGACTTCAATTGCCTGGAAAAAATTAGGAATAACCTCAATTGAGAAATACATATAGAAGAAAATGAAAATATACTTCCAGGCAATTGAAGGGGCCTAATTCTGGAAATAAGAGGAAATTCCTTTGACTGCCTGGAATAAATAAATAATTACTTCTGGGCAGTTGACCGAGGAACTTTTAACTCTCTGGAAACATTAGAACTGACTTCAATTGCCTGGAAAAAATTAGGAATAACCTCAATTGAGAAATACATATAGAAGAAAATGAAAATATACTTCCAGGCAATTGAAGGGGCATAATTCTGGAAGCAAGAGGAAATTCCTTCAACTGCCTGGAATAAATAAATAATTACTTCCAGGCAGTTGACCAAGGAACTTTCAACTGTCTGGAAACATTAGAACTGACTTCAATTGCCTGGAAAAAATTAGGAATAACCTCAATTGATAAATACATATAGAAAATTAAAAAATACTTCCAGGCAATTGAAGGGGCCTAATTCTGGAAGTAAGAGGAAATTCCTTTGACTGCCTGGAATAAATAAAGAATTACTTCCAGGCAGTTGACCAAGGAACTTTCAACTGTCTGGAAACAATAGAACTGACTTAAATTGGCTGGAAAAAATTAGGAATAACCTCAATTGAGAAATACATATAGAAAATGAAAAAATACTTCCAGGCAATTGAAGGGACAAAATTCTGAAAGTAAGAGGAAATTCCTTCAACTGCCTGGAATAAATAAAGAATTACTTCCAGGCAGTTGACCGAGGAACTTTCAACTGTCTGGAAACATTAGAACTGACTTCAATTGCCTGGAAAAAATCAGGAATAATCTCAATTGAGAAATACATATAGAAGAAAATGAAAAAATACTTCTAGGCAATTGAAGGGGCATAATTCTGGAAGTAAGAGGAAATTCCTTTGACTGCCTGGAATAAATAAAGAATTACTTCCGGGCAGTTGACCGAGGAACTTTCAACTGTCTGGAAACAATAGAACTGACTTCAATTGCCTGTAAAAAATCAGGAATAACCTCAATTGAGAAATACATATAGAAGAAAATGAAAAAATACTTCCAGGAATTGAAGGGGCCTAATTCTGAAAGTAAGAGGAAATTCCTTTGACTGCCTGGAATAAATAAAAAATTCCTTCCAGGCAGTTGACCCAGAAACTTTCAACTGTCTGGAAACAATAGAACTGACTTCAATTGCCTGGAAAAAATGAGGAATAACCTCAATTGAGAAATACATATAGAAGAAAATGAAAAAATACTTCCAGGCAATTGAAGGGGCCTAATTCTGAAAGTAAGAGGAAATTCCTTTGACTGCCTGGAATAAATAAATAATTCCTTCCAGGCAGTCGATCGAGGACTTTCAACTGTCTGGAAACAATAGAACTGATCACTAATTTTATTAACTAAATCTGTGTCTATGTCTAGTACTCTTTTGTTTACCCTTCTGCCTTGATTGTAAGAAAATAAGGCTATAGACCCAGATCAGGTAATCTCCCGGGCATATATATTTGACAAAAGTTATACTTTATGAATTTCACACATTTTTGGCCACGATATAGGTGCAATAAGGACAAACGTCCAGCCCACAAGGGAGAATGACCTTATTTCCAATATTTAAATGGCCTTTACTAGTGAGGTTAGGGTCATTAGCATGGATGTTTTAGGACGGTTTCCCTAAACCAAAGTTCTGGAAGAGGCTAAATAAGGGATTGCACCAATAAAAGGGTCCTAAATAGCCCCCGCGGCGGTCCGAAAGAGGCACCGGGGGGGCCACCGAAGCGACACAACAAAGAGACCAAGCGAGAAAAACGCCTGGATCTCCAATATAGAAACAATGGCATAACGTCGAGTCCGGACTAACAACTTACGTGCTCCAGGTGCTGGATACATCGCCGCGCCCGATAACTGGATAAATTACGAAAACACTGGCACGGAAATCGCGTGTTTTTTTTTTTTTTTTTGTTTTTAATGGGAGAAAAAAAAAGGAAAATATCGCGACGGGTTATTCACGCAACGGAGAAGGGACGACGACGGCCATTTGTAATTTCGACGAGTGCACGTCATTGCGCTCGACGGAGACGCCGCTATCGCATGTCTTTGTTGGACCTGCATGGAATAACGGACGCGGACGGATTGCATCAACGGATGTTATAATATATAACAACTGTTTTGTATATAAACAGGGTGATCCAGATTTTAACCAAGAGATTTTAATGGCGTTAAAAATAAGGCCTAGTTTGTCATATGTAAATATATTTAAGCCTGGATAGAATTATTGGCTTCTTCCAGGCAATTGGAGTCCAAAAGCATCAACTTTAGCCTCAACTGCCTGGAAAAATGCCTGTTTTTTTCCCGGCAGTTGATTTTTAAAAGCCTGAGAAAGGAAACTCATATTGAATGGTCTGAAAACAATTATTTTAATTTTTCCAGATGGTGAAAATTGCCTGGAATTAATTATTGGTTTGTTCCAGACAATTGAAGTCCAGAAGCATCAACTTTAGCCTCAACTGCCTGGAAAAATGCCTGTTTTCTTCTAGGCAGTTGAGTTTCAGAAGCACAATTAGATTTAACTGTCTGAGCAAAGATTGAATAGTCTGGAAACAATTATTTTAACTCTTGTAGATAAGGAAAACTGCTTGGAATTAATTATTGGCTTCTTCCAGGCAATTGGAGTCCAAAAACATCAATTTGAGCCTCAACTGCCTGGAAAAATGCCTGTTTTCTTCCAGGCAGTTGAGTTTCAGAAGCACAATTAGATTTAACTGTCTGAGCAAAGATTGAACAGTCTGGAAACAATTATTTTAATTCTTCCAGGTAGTGAAAACTGCCTGGAATTAATTATTGGCTTCTTCCAGGCATTTGAAGTCCAAAAACATCAATTTGAGCCTCAACTGCCTGGAAAAATGCCTGTTTTCTTCCAGGCAGTTGAGTTTCAGAAGCACAATTAGATTTAACTGTCTGAGCAAAGATTGAACAGTCTGGAAACAATTATTTTAATTCTTATACATAAGGAAAACTGCCTGGAAACAATTATTGGCTTCTTCCAGGCAATTGGAGTCCAAAAGCATCAACTTTAGTCTCAACTGCCTGGAAAAATGCCTGTTTTCTTTTAGGCAGTTGGTTTTCAGAAGCACAATTAGATTTAACTGTCTGAGCAAAGATTGAACAGTCTGGAAACAATTATTTTAATTCTTCCAGGTAGTGAAAACTGCCTGGAATTAATTATTGGGTTCTTCCAGGCAATTGGATTCCAAAAACATCAATTTGAGCCTCAACTGCCTGGAAAAATGCCTGTTTTCTTCCAGGCAGTTGAATTTCAGAAGCGCCTGTACTCGATCTGGATCTGGACCGCCCTGAATATTTTGTTGTGGCACAGTAGGCTATGACAGATTCAATTGTCAAACTTGTCAATCGACACCATCTTGGAAAGACCAACAAGTTTTGAAATTAGAGGGAGATAAAAGGAGAACTGGGACAATAAAACGGTCTAATTGGGATAAGATTTAGATAACTGTCATTTTATCCCATTCATGCACACCGTCCCTAACCAAAATCCGACGTTGCCTCACCACCTTCCTGACCACCCTTTCACTTTATCATCCTCGCACATGTACCCACCGAAGAAATCACACACTGAGCGGCAACGCCGCACTCTGAGCGCACAATCAATGAACCAAACCGCTCGCACTAATCTACGACCTACTGCTACATAATGTAATAAAGACGTTGTTGCCACCTGCTCGATTTTCTCCCTGAAACCTCGACGCACACTCACCGTTTTGTTGTTGCACGGCGTGCGCCGGGGGCGGATGTCCCAGATGGGGTCCCTGGGCGGGGGGGCGATGCCCTATAAGACTCAGGGCGGTCAAATCGGGGGGCAGCAGCACCGTCGGCTGCAGCCCCGATTGCATCGACAGTTCCGTCTCGGCGGACATTTCAACCTTAAAAAAAAAAAAATTGTTTTTTGTTTTTCTGTTGTTTTAAATTTTATTGGCCTCGGTTAAGGTGGTGGGGAGAGAGAAGGGGGAGGAGAAATCGAAATCGTGACCTTGACGGGTGAAATTTTGGGTCAAAACCGGTTTTTGATTTTGGCAACAGAAGTGTACCTTGAAGGGAAAAGTCAGTTGGGTTAAAGGAGGCCATGCACCTACTAGACCGGATTTGTCTTTTGTTATGTCCGTAAGGAAATCGGGTCGTGGCAACCCTTGATTAATCCAGACTAATTTTTTTTTCGTTTTTTGATTAGAAGTGACGTCACGGCAGCCCTTAAAGGAGACCATACACCTCGAGCTCTGTGGCTTGACTATAGTAATAAATGATAAAGGAGATCATGCACCTAATTCGGATTAGTTAGTGCACGACGCACTTTTTATGGCACGCCTTAAGTTAAGTAAACAAATGCGATTTATGCATGCACCATTATCGCTGATAAGCCGATTACAATAGACATTGTTTCCACGTATTGTTAAGTGGTTTAAAAATTATTAAAAATATTCAATAATTTTTGTTTTTTTGAAATATACCTTGCCTGGGTACGACTGTCACTAACTATAGATAGTACCGAAAAAACAAAACACCACGAAAAAAAAAACAAAACCCAAAAACCGCCTCAGTCAAGGCTAACACGCCGATGACGACCGAGGGGGCTCATCCCGGTATTTCGACACAAAAAAAAAGAAAGCGAAGAGACACCCCGACCGCCCGATCTAATTACGCCGTACCGCCGACGACCTGCCCGCTAACCTCGTAATACCGATTCCGCAATAATAAAACGCGAATTTCCGCCATGTATTTTATTTTATTATGGCGAACGCGTTTTTGTTTTGGTCCGATATTATACCTTGTTGTCGTCTCTGCTCCCCCTCTTCCTCGTGAATTTCGTGGATGCGCCGTGTGCGGTACGAAATGCGACGTTGTCACTTTTCGCACGCAAATCTACCTCCTCCTCACAATAACAACAACAAAAAAAAAAAACAATCGAAATATTATTATTATTATACCGTTCTGCATAAAAACTACCCCACTAAGGTCGTCCTCGAAATATAGATCCTTAAAAGATGACCCTTTAGTCGCCCCTTTATGACTCCTTCAGATTTGCCACCAAAATGAGGCCTCCCAAACATTTGACAATTGACAGGGATTCTTTGCCAAATAAAAAAAGAAACTCCGGCAACGCGGCACGGAAACTGCGTGTGCCCTCGGCAACCCCCCCCCCAATTTTTTTAAATTATGAAAATCCCCCTCTGTGCGAAAATTTTGGGGTGAGGGTGCCTCCGTATCCCTTCTATAGGGCGGGGGGAAAAAGCGCTGGAATAAACGGTGTCTGCTGCAAACCGAAGTGTTTGTGACAACTTAAGTACGAAAGAACCCGTCACTATCAATCGGGAGCTGCGTGAATCCCTTATCCAATCGTATGAGCGTGTAGTGCTTTAAAAACCAAACAACTTTTGTAAAAAGAACTTTTTTGATACAACGCGTAATAAGGGAGATAAAAGGGTTTCCAAAGGAGGGCGCAATGCCACGTGGCGCATCCTGTGCTCAGCACAGGGTCGCACTTGAAACATTTAAAGTCGAATATCTCGGGAAGCAGTGGACCGATTTGGATGCGGTTTTCTTTATTGGAAAGCCCTTAATTAAGAGATTTTTTTAAACCCCTATTGACCAAAGAATCAAAAACCATTCACCTATAAATTGGAGCGCAATCCTTCCCTCCCTCGAGTCACTAGACTGGACTAAGTTAATCCCCAAAACTAATCCATGCCGTACGCAGCACAAAGGTCAAGGTTCACTACCGGCACCATCACATACAACAAAAACAAAACAAAGTTATATATCGGGAGTCTTTTTTACTATATAAAACCGGACCGCCACGAAATCCCATACAAACAGGAAAACCGGGAGAGTTCCGGCGGGTTTTTAATACGGCGGGGGAGGGGGGGAGGATTCCGGGATCGTGCGCCGTCGCTCATCCAGGACTCCCCCGGAATATTGATTGCGGCCTCGGCCTTGAAAGGACCGCACACGCTAAAGAGTTTCCACCCAAAGAGCACCTCACTCACGATATCTATCAAAAGAAACAAAGGCTTCAACACTATAAAACAAAATGTGGTTCTTAAGCCACTTTGGAAGCCACTATAGGGCCCCGTGACGGTTATTAGCCACACGGTTAAAGGTCACGAGTTCTCTCTCGATCTCGACTCTCGTTGTATGTTTTGGGGTGTCGTCCCCCTCCCGCGGACCGAGATCCGCTGCCCTTGCGCCGTGTCCTTTGACCTTGAATCTGACCGCCATCATCATCCCCATAAAGGGACGCGGGAGGACGTCCCGAGATCGATTTTGGCCTTTAAGGGTTCACCTCCTTATTGTGTTTTGACACCGTTCGGGTTGTTGGTGTGGGTGGGTGGTGGTGACCACGCGGTCAGATAGTAGGTAACTGAAGAATGATATTGATGGACTTATGGGTGACCTAGTTTTGGGCACTTAAACCCTCCTGGGTACCAAGATTCATGGACGATCGCTATAAAATGGTCTCTCTTATTGGTATAGATCATAACTACGTTGGAAAAACACAATCTTAAAACGATCCAGGAGGGAAATGAAGGGTGAAATGCGAAAAAGGGGACTTTTTAGTACTTTTTGGAAATTTGGGTATAACTTTCTTTTGGTAGATTTTCGAAAAAAAAGTTGTTAAGCTTTTTTGAAGGATTTTTGACGTTCTACCGATGTACATCAAAAAAATTAATTTAAAAAAAAAATTTTTTTTTTCAAATTTTTCACCAAAAATTTGCTAATTTTTCAAAAATAGTCCATAACTTCTTTATTTTGAAATTTTCGACTTAAAGTTATTCTACATAATTTGTAGCATTTTTATTTCTGAATCTTATGGTAAAAGCAAATTTGAAATTTTCCCGATAGTTTTTGAGAAAATTAGGAAAAACTGTTCAGATGATTTTCCCGATTTTCCGGAAAACTATTAAAGATAAAAATTATTTTTTTGTGGCATCTGATGCGCATTGACATTCCACACAACTTTTGTTCTAACAATTTTTTTCTCCAACAAATAGTTTTTCCAGAAAAAAATAAAAACCAAAATAATGAACATTTTCCCATAGATTTTTTGAGGCAGAAATTTTTCGGAAATTTGGGTATACATTTTTGAAAAAAAAGTTGTTAAGCTTTTTTGAAGGATTTTAGATGTTCTAGCGATGTACTTAAAAAAAAATAATTTTTTCAAAAAAAAATTTTTTTTCAAATTTTTCACCAAAAATTTGCTAATTTTTCAAAAATCGTCCATAACTTCTTTATTTTAAAATTTACAACTAAAAGTTATTCTACATAATTTTTAGCATTTTCAATTCTGAATCTTATGGTAAAAGAAAATTTGGAATTTTCCCAATAGTTTTTGAGAAAATTTGGAAAAACTGTTCAGATGATTTTCCCGATTTTCCGGAAAACTATTGAAGATAGAAATTAAATTTCTATTGCATCTGATGCGCATTGATATTTCAAACAACTTTTATAAGAACAATTTTCTTCTATGGCTAATAGTTTTCCAGGAAAAAAATAAAAACCGAAATATTGAACATTTTCCCATGGGTACCCCTTTCGATTTTTTGAGGCAGAAATTTTTCGGAAATTTGGGTATAACTTTTTTTTGGTACATTTTCGAAAAAAAAGATATTAAGCTTTTTTGAAGGATTTTAGATGTTCTAGCGATGTACTTAAAAAAAAATAATTTTTTCAAAAAAAATTTTTTTTTCAAATTTTTCACCAAAAATTTGCTAATTTTTCAAAAATCGTCCATAACTCCTTTATTTTGAAATTTACGAGTAAAAGTTATTCTACATAATTTGTAGCATTTTTAATTCTGAATCTTATGGTAAAAGAAAATTTGGAATTTTCCCAATAGTTTTTGAGAAAATTAGGAAAAGCTATTTAGAGGTTTTCCTCGATTTTCTGGAAAACTATTAAAGATAAAAATTATTTTTTTATGGCATCTGATGCGCATTGACATTCCACACAACTTTTGTTATAACAATTTTTCCCTACAACAAATAGTTTTTCCAGAAAAAAATAAAAACCAAAATAATGAACATTTTCCCATGGGTACCCCTATCGATTTTTTGAAGCAGAAATTTTTCGGAAATTTGGGTATAACTTTTTTTTGGTACATTTTTGAAAAAAAAGATATTAAGCTTTTTTGAAGGATTTTAGATGTTCTAGCGATGTACTTCAAAAAAATTTATTTTTTCACAAAAAAATCCAAATTTTCACGCTTTTTGACCCACTTTTTGGCACATAAACCCTCCTGAGTCCCAAGATTCATGGAAAGATCCCTATAAAATCACCTTTTTCGCCTGTAAAGATCATAATTACGTACGAAAAGTACAATTTCCAGACGATCCAGGCCATAACCAAACAGTGAAACCCGGTTGAATACGAAAAAGTGGACTTTCGACCCTGTTTTTGGACACCTAAACCCATCCAGAGACCCAAGATTCTTTAATAAAATTGATCTGAAACTGTGTGGAACCATTCCGATTCGACCGCGTGCCACGCCCTTAAAATGACGTCATTCACTTAACGAAAAACCCTAAACCAGAACCGTTTCAATGCGTTCGAACGTTTTGCGGTATTACGCTCGTAATTGCCCGTCCAAACTGGTTTCAAACAAATGACAGTGACGGGCGAGCAAGGCGTTAGCTGTCAACAACCCCCAAGTAAACATGTCCATCAAAACTGCTGTACTGTTTTCTTATTCTTCACCGTAAAACGAAACAATGTAAACGGTTCGCGAGGGGTTGAATAAAGGAGTTTATTTATTTTTTGTTTTCGGCAACCATAATGGCCCAGGGCGTCCTGAGCTCGGACATTTCCCGTAGGAACCCCCAGGACGACTACGAGCTGATCCAGAGGATCGGCAGCGGCACTTATGGGGACGTTTATAAGGTACCTTTATCGTGAAGGGGGGTTAGAGGAGGGTTTTTGTAGTCATTTGTTTCTTTTTTGCACAGGCCAAACGGTTGTCCACCAACGACTTGGCGGCGATCAAAGTGATCAAGTTGGAACCCGGTGAGTAAAAGGAGCGTTTTGTAAATTTGGGAATTTAATGGGAAAATTTGCTTAGGGGACGATTTCGGGATAATCCAGCAGGAGATTCTCATGATGAAAGACTGCAGACACCCCAACATTATCGCTTACTACGGGAGTTATTTGAGGCGGGACAAGTTGTGGATTTGTATGGAGTATTGTGGAGGCGGCTCCCTACAGGACATTTATCACAGTAGGTGGTGACTGAGTTTCAATTGTTTATAGTGGTGCTGCTAGGGAATTTTTTTTTTACCTGCAATTTTGCCTTATGGCCGTACAGCATACCATGGTGCCTAGTTATCTTTTTTTTTTTTTTTTTTTAAAGGATTTCCTGGGTACGGTATCATAGCAACCTAAAAAACAAAAAAATTACCAAAGCATTTTAAGAAAATGGCGGGGGGCAATATCTTAATTACCATGACATTGGTTGCTATGGTGATATTTGCTGAAGAGTATATTATCACCATAGCAACCAATGTTTAATTACCATGACATTGGTTGCTATGGTGATATTTGCTGAAGAGTATATTATCACCATAGCAACAAAAAAATAAATAAGCTTTGGGGAGGGTGGGTTTGTTCGGGAAACTGTATGACCATAACCTAAAAGAAAATAAAAATCGAAATTATTGCTGTTTCAGTTACTGGTCCTTTAACGGAGATCCAGATCGCTTACATGTGCCGGGAGACCCTGCTCGGTCTCTCCTATTTGCACAACATGGGCAAAATGCACCGGGACATCAAGGGGGGCGAACATTTTACTGACCGAAGGTGGGGACGTGAAACTGGCGGATTTCGGGGTGAGCGCCCAAATAACCGCCACGATAAACAAACGAAAGTCGTTTATCGGCACGCCTTACTGGATGGCCCCCGAGGTACCTCTTTATTCATTTGTTTTTTTTTTTTTGAAACAAATGAATAATTTGAGTGTTTTTTTTTTGTTATAGGTGGCCGCGGTCGAACGTAAGGGCGGCTATAATCAGCTGTGCGACATCTGGGCGATAGGGATCACCGCGATCGAGTTGGCCGAGTTGCAGCCGCCCATGTTCGATTTGCACCCGATGAGGGCGCTGTTTCTCATGTCGAAGAGCGGCTTTAAGCCGCCCACTCTTAAGGACAAGGAAAAATGGTGAGTTTCTTATTGAAATGTCCATAAACATCCCTAAAGTAGGAAAAAAAAATTAATAGAAGGAGGGGGGAGCCCACCACCCACGTACCACCGAGGTATGACCGGTTGCATACCTCAGTGCCTCCCGAAAAACAATAAATTTACCCGAATGTTTTTTTTTTTTTAAATTCCCTCCTTCTATTAAAAAAAAAAAACAAAATGGCCCCTTATTAATGAGGGTAAACCCCTGATTAACAATTAGGGGACATTTTACAAAATATAATAATTAAACATGACTATGACCCCTTATTAATGAAGGTAAACCCCTGATTAATAATTAGGGGCCATATTTAAATAATATAACATTCCATGAATTTTTTTAGGTAAGTAACACCCATAAAGTAGGGATGTTCTTACCCTAAAAATAAAAAGAGAACATCAATAAAATGCTCAAAAAGAGAAAAAAAATTTAATAGAAGGAGGGGGGAGCCCACCGCCCACGTACCACCAAGGTATGACCGGTTGCATACCTCAGTGCCTCCCGAAAACAATAAATTAACCCGAATGTTTTTTTTTCTTAAATTCCCTCCTTCTATTAAAAAAAAAACAACAAACAAAATGGCCCCTTATCAATGAGGGTAAACCCCTGATTAACAATCGGGGGACATTTTACAACAGATATTAATAGTGAATATGGCCCCTTATTAATGAAGGTAAACTCCTCATTAACAATTAGGGGACATAACAAATATATTTTTAATAGTAATAATAATAATAATAATAATAAAGGGGTTAAAAATTAATATTTTAAAGTTAATATAGGTGGGGGGGGGGCAGGTGATCACCTTGGGGAAAAATAAAAATAATAATAATAATAATAATAATAATAATAATAGTAATATCAAAACATGAATATGGCTCCATACTTCATGAGGGTAAACCCCTCATCAATAATTAGGGGCCATATTTTGAAAACAATAACAATACATGTGTTTTTCCATATATAAGTATATTACCGTAATAACCTAAAAATAAATAAAACTCCCGTAAAGTAGGGATGTTTCAATGGGAAGGGGGGAGGGAAATGTGGAGTTTATTATCATACCAACTGAAAAATAAAAAAAACACCAAAGTTTATTACCATAGCAACTTAAAAACAAATGAAACACTCATAAAGTAGAGATGTTTCATTAGGGAGGAGACATTTATTACCATACAACTTAAAAATTAATGAAACACCCATAAAGTAGGGATGTTTCATTAAGGAGGAGACATTTATTACCATATCAATCTAAAAACAAATGAAGCACCTATAAAGTAGGGATGTTTCATTAAGGAGGAGACGTTTATTACTATACCAACCTAAAATAAAAAAAAACACCACAGTTTAATTACCATAGCAACTTAAAAACAAATGAAACACCCATAAAGTAGGGATGTTTCATTAAAGAGGAGGAGATTTTTATCTTACCAACTTAAAAATAAATAAAACCACCAATAAAGTAGGGATGTTTCATTAGGGAGGAGACATTTATTACCATATCGATCTAAAAACAAATGAAGCACCCATAAAGTAGGAATGTTTCATTAGGGAGGAGACATTTATTACCATATCAATCTAAAAACAAATGAAGCACCTATAAAGTAGGGATGTTTCATTAGGGAGGAGACATTTATTACCATGCCGACCTAAAAACAAATGAAGCATCAATAAAGTAGGGATGTTTTATTGAAGAGAAGTTTTTTTATCTTACCAAACATTAAAAATAAATAAAACACCCATAAAGTAGGAATGTTTCATTAGGGAGGAGACGTTTATCACTATACCAACCTAAAAATAAAAAAAACACCACAGTTTATTATCATAACAACTTTAAAAACAAATGAAACACCCATAAAGTAGGGATGTTTCATTAAAGAGGAGGAGATTTTTATCTTACCAACTTAAAAATAAATAAAACACCCATAAAGTAGGGATGTTTCATTAAGGAGGAGACATTTATTACCATACCAACTTAAAAACAAATGAAGCACCCATAAAGTAGGAATGTTTCATTAGGGAGGAGACATTTATTACCATATCAATCTAAAAACAAATGAAGCACCTATAAAGTAGGGATGTTTCATTAAGGAGGAGACGTTTATCACTATACCAACCTAAAAATAAAAAAAACACCAAAGTTTATTACCATAGCAACTTAAAAACAAATGAAACACTCATAAAGTAGAGATGTTTCATTAGGGAGGAGACATTTATTACCATACCAACTTAAAAATTAATGAAACACCCATAAAGTAGGGATGTTTCATTAAGGAGGAGACATTTATTACCATATCAATCTAAAAACAAATGAAGCACCTATAAAGTAGGGATGTTTCATTAGGGAGGAGACATTTATTACCATGCCGACCTAAAAACAAATGAAGCATCAATAAAGTAGGGATGTTTTATTGAAGAGAAGTTTTTTTATCTTACCAACATTAAAAATAAATAAAACACCCATAAAGTAGGAATGTTTCATTAGGGAGGAGACGTTTATCACTATACCAACCTAAAAATAAAAAAAACACCACAGTTTATTATCATAACAACTTAAAAACAAATGAAACACCAATAAAGTAGGGATGTTTTCATTAAGAGGAGGAGATTTTTATCTTACCAACTTAAAAATAAATAAAACACCCATAAAGTAGGGATGTTTCATTAAGGAGGAGACATTTATTACCATACCAACTTAAAAACAAATGAAGCACCCATAAAGTAGGAATGTTTCATTAGGGAGGAGACATTTATTACCATATCAATCTAAAAACAAATGAAGCACCTATAAAGTAGGGATGTTTCATTAAGGAGGAGACGTTTATCACTATACCAACCTAAAAATAAAAAAAACACAGTTTATTACCATAGCAACTTGAAAACAAATGAAACACCCATAAAGTAGGGATGTTTCATTAAAGATGATGAGTTTTTTATCTTACCAACATTAAAAATAAATAAAACACCCATAAAGTAGGGATGTTTCATTAAGGAGGAGACATTTATTACCATACCAACTTAAAAACAAATGAAGCACCCATAAAGTAGGAATGTTTCATTAGGGAGGAGACATTTATTACCATGCCGATCTAAAAACAAATGAAGCATTAATAAAGTAGGGATGTTTTCTTGAAGAGAAGTTTTTTATCTTACCAACATTAAAAATAAATAAAACACCCATAAAGTAGGAAATGTTTCATTAGGGAGGAGACGTTTATCACTATACCAACCTAAAAATAAAAAAAACACCAGAGTTTATTACCCTAGCAACTTAAAAACAAATGAAACACCCATAAAGTAGGGATGTTTCATTAAAGAGGAGGAGATTTTTATCTTACCAACTTAAAAAAAAATAAAACACCCATAAAGTAGGGATGTTTCATTAGGGAGGAGACATTTATTACCATCTCGATCTAAAAACAAATGAAGCACCTATAAAGTAGGAATGTTTCATTAGGGAGGAGACTATCAACCTAAAAATTAAAAAAAACACTGTTAAAGTAAGAATGTTTTAATAGGGAGGACTTTATTATCTTACCAACTTAAAAATAAATAAAACATCCTTAAAGTAGGGATGTTTCATTATTAAGAAGGAGTTTATTACCGTGCCAACCTGAAAATTCAAAAAACACCCATAAAGTAGGGATTTTTTAAGGGGTTTGTTACAAGGTTTGGTCAAGGTAAATTGATGACTCTGAAATTCAAAAAAAAAAAAAGATTAATACATCCAAACAAATGGTCCAAGAAGGCTGGTAGCTGACTAAGTGACTCTGAAATTTAAAAAAAAGATGAATAAGTTCTATCCAAGGATCAAGGAAAGCTACTACAGAGAACTAAGGTTATGGTAATATATGGCTAATACACGTATAGGACTCTGAAATTAAAAAAAAAAAAAAATACGTCCAAAAAGAATATCCAAGAAGGGTGATTCAGTAATCCAAGTGATTGGGTGACTCTGAAATTAAAAACAAAATTAATACGTCCAAAAAAAATATCCAAGAAGGGTGATTCAGTAATCCAAGTGATTGGGTGACTCTGAAATTAAAAAAAAAATTAATACGTCCAAAAAAAATATCCAAGAAGGGTGATTCAGCAATCCAAGTGATTGGGTGACTCTGAAATTAAAAAAAAAAATTAATACGTCCAAAAAAAATATCCAAGAAGGGTGATTCAGTAATCCAAGTGACTGGGTGACTCTAAAATTAGTGACTGAGTGACTCTGAAATTAAAAAAAAAATTAATACGTCCAAAAAAAATATCCAAGAAGGGTGATTCAGTAATCCAAGTGATTGGGTGACTCTGAAATTAAAAAAAAAATTAATACGTTCAAAAAAAATATCCAAGAAGGCTGATTCAGTAATCCAAGTGACTGGGTGCCTCTAAAATTAGTGACTGAGTGACTCTGAAATTAAAAAAAAAATTAATACGTTCAAAAAAAATATCCAAGAAGGCTGATTCAGTAATCCAAGTGACTGGGTGCCTCTAAAATTAGTGACTGAGTGACTCTGAAATTAAAAAAAAAATTAATACGTTCAAAAAAAATATCCAAGAAGGCTGATTCAGTAATCCAAGTGACTGGGTGCCTCTAAAATTAGTGACTGAGTGACTCTGAAATTAAAAAAAAAATTAATACGTTCAAAAAAAATATCCAAGAAGGCTGATTCAGTAATCCAAGTGACTGGGTGCCTCTAAAATTAGTGACTGAGTGACTCTGAAATTAAAAAAAAAATTAATACGTCCAAAAAAAATATCCAAAAAGGGTGATTCAGTAATCCAAGTGACTGGGTGACTCTAAAATTAGCCACTGAGTGACTCTGAAATTAAAAAAAAAATTAATACGTCCAAAAAAAATATCCAAAAAGGGTGATTCAGTAATCCAAGTGACTGGGTGCCTCTAAAATTAGTGACTGAGTGACTCTGAAATTAAAAAAAAAATTAATACGTCCAAAAAAAATATCCAAAAAGGGTGATTCAGTAATCCAAGTGATTGGGTGACTCTAAAATTAGTGACTGAGTGACTCTGAAATTAAAAAAAAAAATTAATACGTTCAAAAAAAATATCCAAGAAGGGTGATTCAGTAATCCAAGTGATTGGGTGACTCTAACATTAGTGACTGACTCTGAAATTAAAAAAAAAATTAATACGTCCAAAAAAAATATTCAAGAAGGGTGATTCAGTAATCCAAGTGATTGGGTGACTCTAACATTAGTGACTGACTCTGAAATTAAAAAAAAAATTAATACGTCCAAAAAAAATATCCAAGAAGGGTGATTCAGTAATCCAAGTGATTGGGTGACTCTAAAATTAGTGACTGACTGACTCTGAAATTTAAAAAAAAATTAATACGTCCAAAAAAAATATCCAAGAAGGGTGATTCAGTAATCCAAGTGATTGGGTGACTCTAACATTAGTGACTTAGTGACTCTGAAATTAAAAAAAAAATTAATACGTCCAAAAAAAATATCCAAGAAGGGTGATTCAGTAATCTAAGTGATTGGGTGACTCTGAAATTAAAAAAAAAATTAATACGTCCAAAAAAAATATCCAAGAAGGGTGATTCAGTAATCCAAGTGATTGGGTGACTCTGAAATTAAAAAAAAAATTAATACGTCCAAAAAAAATATCCAAAAAGGGTGATTCAGTAATCCAAGTGACTGGGTGACTCTAAAATTAGTGACTGAGTGACTCTGAAATAAAAAAAAAAATTAATACGTCCAAAAAAAATATCCAAGAAGGGTAATTCAGTTATCCAAGTGATTGGGTGACTCTGAAATTAAAAAAAAAATTAATACGTCCAAAAAAAATATCCAAGAAGGGTAATTCAGTTATCCAAGTGATTGGGTGACTCTGAAATTAAAAAAAAAAAATTAATACGTCCAAAAAAAATATTCAAGAAGGGTGATTCAGTAATCCAAGTGATTGGGTGACTCTGAAATTAAAAAAAAATTAATACGTCCAAAAAAAATATCCAAGAAGGGTGATTCAGTAATCCAAGTGATTGGGTGACTCTGAAATTAAAAAAAAAATTAATACGTCCAAAAAAAATATCCAAGAAGGGTAATTCAGTTATCCAAGTGATTGGGTGACTCTGAAATTAAAAAAAAAAAATTAATACGTCCAAAAAAAATATCCAAGAAGGGTGATTCAGTAATCCAAGTGATTGGGTGACTCTGAAATTAAAAAAAAATTAATACGTCCAAAAAAAATATCCAAGAAGGGTGATTCAGTAATCCAAGTGACTGGGTGACTCTAAAATTAGTGACTGGGTGACTCTGAAATTAAAAAAAAAATTAATACGTCCAAAAAAAATATCCAAGAAGGGTGATTCAGTAATCCAAGTGACTGGGTGACTCTAAAACTAGTGACTGAGTGACTCTGAAATTAAAAAAAAAATTAATACGTCCAAAAAAAATATCCAAGAAGGGTGATTCAGTAATCCAAGTGATTGGGTGACTCTGAAATTAAAAAAAAAATTAATACGTCCAAAAAAAATATCCAAGAAGGGTGATTCAGTAATCCAAGTGATTGGGTGACTCTGAAATTAAAAAAAAAAATTAATACATCCAAAAAAAATATCCAAGAAGGGTGATTCAGTAATCCAAGTGACTGGGTGACTCTTAAATTAGTGACTGAGTGACTCTGAAATTAAAAAAAAAATTAATACGTCAAAAAAAATATCCAAGAAGGGTGATTCAGTAATCCAAGTGACTGGGTGACTCTTAAATTAGTGACTGAGTGACTCTGAAATTAAAAAAAAAATTAATACGTTAAAAAAAAATATCCAAGAAGGGTGATTCAATAAACCAAGTGACTGGGTGACTCTTAAATTAGAGACTGAGTGACTCTGAAATTAAAAAAAAAAAATATTAATAAGTTCTATCCAAGGATCAAGGAAAGCTACTACAGAGAACTAAGGATATGGTAATATATAGTTAATACACGTATAGGACTCTGAAATTAAAAAAAAGATTAATACGTCCAAAAAAAATATCCAAGAAGGGTGATTCAGTAATCCAAGTGATTGGGTGACTCTAAAATTAGAGACTGAGTGACTCTGAAATTAAAAAAAAAAATTAATACGTCCAAAAAAAATATCCAAGAAGGGTGATTCAGTAATCCAAGTGACTGGGTGACTCTAAAATTAGTGACTGAGTGACTCTGAAATTAAAAAAAAAATTAATACGTCCAAAAAAATATCCAAGAAGGGTGATTCAGTAATCCAAGTGATTGGGTAACTCTGAAATTAAAAAAACTGATTAATACGTCCAAACAAATGATCCAAGAAGTCTGATTCAGTAATTTAAGTGACTGGGTGACTCTGAAATTAAAAGAAAAGATTAATAAGTTCCAACAAATTATGCAGAGAGAGCTACTGCAGGATGACCAGGTGAATCCTTGGAAATATCCTCATTTCGTGACTATAACCCCAAACCTGCAAAGAAAGGTTAAAGTTATTATGGCGCTCATAAAACCATCTCTAACTTAGAAACTTCTGAGCCTACAGGGGGTGTACATATATCAAAATATTCAGCAGGAAACGCCCTAACTGCCCCCTAAAACCCCACTTTACTACCTCAAATAGTTTTCAATTTATCAATCGTTTATTACACGTCAAACTAAAGGTGCCTTAATTGACTTCCCTAGGAGCCCCACCTTCCATAACTTCGTCAAAGTGGCGCTCACGAAGAACCCAAAGAAACGACCTAACGCGGAAAAGCTGCTGCAGGTAAGTACCTGCGACTCACCCTCGCCCACTAACTAAAGTCAGATAAAAAAATAATTTTTTCAGCACGCCTTTTTCCAAAGTGATATGAGTAGAAGACTGGCCATAGAATTACTGCAAAAAGTGAACAATCCCTCCCATATGTTCGCCGACGTGGAGCCCGACGAAGACGGGGTAAGTTAATCGATAGGAGCTTACCACTGTTTACGGGCTTACCTCTGTTTAGGCGGTGCCGAATGTACCTCAAAGGATCGCCTCGAGACTTACCTCGAGACCGAAACCGCAAAACGCTCAATTCGTCGATGTGAATAGCATCGACGAAGCAAACAATACTTTACAAAGACTTGGTAAGTCAAAAATTAATACCGCGAAATCGATTTAAAACAAGGGGAACAATTTACGGTGGCCCCTCGTATTTGAAAATGGCCGCCACGGTTGCTATGGTAACGGGCGTACGTGGCCAATCGGGGGGCGGCGTTGCGCTTCTGTGTGCGCTACGAGGGGCCGCCTAAAAGTTTGATATCACGCTATATTCAATTGGGGAACAATCCTAAATCAAATTAGAGGGGATTTAATCTTCTTTTTGAGCCCATAAGGGTATCAGGTAAAATTTCCAAAAAATTTCAGAAGAAACGAAGGAAACGAGCGAGGGGGAAAGGCCCTGGAACCTCGCGGACATAATGAACAACGTGAGCAGCGTGCACCACTGCGCCGAACACCAAAACAAAAAGTGGGGGATCGGGGCCGCCTTCGATTCTTTAAATCGGGAAAAGTAAGTTTTTCCGAGTTTCGCGGAAACGTGTAAAAGGAAAAATCGTCATTTGTTTAATTTTTTTTGTGTAGCGAAGTATCGGAACGAAAGGCTTTGACTGGCTCACAGATTTTGAAAATGTCTTTGAGGTTAGATGTTGTGTGGAGTGTTTTGTTTTTTTTTGCATATAACTATTCATTTTTTTTTTGGTTTCTTTTACTAATCAATATTATTATTATCATTATTATTATTATTTTAAAACACTTGTTATGTTATTTAGGAGCCTTTTGCAGTACATAGACGAAGAACTAATGATGAGGTAATTTGCTCTCTCTCTTGCTCTCTATCTCTCTTCAACCTCTTTGTAACGCTTCTTGCTAAAATAGGGAAAGCACCGTTTTGTTTTTGGCACTTTTATAACCGCTTTATTATTGGTTTTTTAAGGGTTGTTTGTTTAGTGGCTAATCGTAGTTGATACGGAGGCAAACGTGTGAAAATTGTGTTTTTTTTTTGTTTTTGCTGCTTTTAGGGGGACTTTCGAGTACGGAGGACACCCGGACTATGAGCAATTGTAAGTGCAAGTTGAACTGATTTTTTTAGGTTATATTAAGGGAGCTTGTAGCAGCGTTGCCGGTGTTTAAAATGTCCCTAAAACCCTGATAATTGTCCCTCCAGCAATCCTTAGATTCAATGACAATTTACTCATCAATGACATTTGAATATCGAATTAAATTTAAAATTACTTCCAGGAACACCTGATCTAACCTGCCCTAAGTTCTATCCTAGTTTTCTCTACAATTTTCCCTATTAACCCCATGATATTTATGCATCAAATTAAAGCTCTTTTAATTTTCTTTTCCGCGATATAAACATCATTGGCATATTTTCAAAATTTCCGGAAATATTTTAAAATTACTGTCAGGAACGCCTGATCTAACCTTCCCTAAGTTCTACACTAATTTTCTTCACAATTTTCCCTATTAACCCCTTAATATTTATACATCAAATTAAACCTCATTAAATCCTCTTTTCAATCATATAAGCAACGTTGCCACTCGCCTTAAAATATCCCTAAAACCGCCGATTTTCTTGCGGGTACTAACACCAAAGGCTTCGCTCCTCCTCATCGAAAATCCCGGAAATACGATCAAAAAACAAACGAAAATTTCCAGGGCCACCCTCCCCGTGCAGGACCAGGACGCCAAATGCGACGTGCACCAGGTGTCCAGTCCCCTGGACGATTGCGGCGCCCTCAACGGATCCCCACGGAGACACTCCTCCGTGGACGAGATCTTCGGACTGGTCAGTTCGTTAAACATTAACGGACAACGACAGAGGTCGCTCAGCGACAGTTCGAGGGGGGGCGGCGGTACCGCCAACGGTACACGTTTGTTTTAGGTGAATTTTTTTTAAATTTTTATTTTTGGGGGTAAATTTTCAGGTCCGGAATCGACGAAACTACACGAGGAAACGCCGAACCACGAGTCGACCCGGAGCCCGCCGGATTTGGTGGCGTGTCCCCCCGTACCGCCCCGAAAACACAGGCGGCGACACACGCCGCCCCGGCCGCCCAGTAACGGACTACCGCCCACCCCTAAAGTTCACATGGGCGCGTGTTTTTCCAAGGTAAATACCGCGCAATCGATTTAAAAAAAAACGGTGTCTAGTTTACGGTTACCCCTCGTATTTGAAAATGGCCGCCGTGGTTTCCATGGTAACGGGCGTTCGTGGCCAATCGGGGGGCAGCATCGCGCTTCTGTGTGAGCTACGAGGGGCCTCATAAAAGTGTCTTTAATCGAACTCGTTACAGGTTTTTAATGGTTGTCCACTGAGGATCCATTGTACGGTTTCTTGGACGCATCCGGAAACGAACGATCAGCACATCCTGATCGGGGCGGAGGAGGGCATTTATAACCTCAACATGAACGAGCTACACGAGACCTGTATTGACCAATTGTACAACAGACGGACGGTCTGGATGTACGTCATTAAGGACGTCCTGATGACCTTATCCGGAAGTAAGTGTATAAAGTGTATCTTTATATTTCCAAGCATGATTCAGTCAACTTTGACCTTAATTTTCTCCTTAACTTTTCGTAATAACCCCCCCAAGTATTATACATCAAATTAAAGCTCCTTTCATCCTCTTCCCACCCATACATACCACGTTCCAAAATTCCCAACATTTCTGGAAATATGCTTAAATTTCCAAGCCTACCTCCATTGAAACCCTTACTCAACTTTGACCTTAATTTCCTCCCCAAATTCCCCTAATAACGCCCCAAGTATTATACATCAAATTAAAGCTCCTTTCATTCTCTTTCCAGTCAAATATGCCACGTTCCCAAATTCCCAACATTTCTGGAAATATCCTTAAATTTCCAAGCCTGCCTCCATTGAAACCCTTACTCAACTTTGACCTCAATTTTCTCCCTAACTTCCCTTAATAACCCCCCAAGTATTATACACCGAATTAAAGCTTCTTTCATTCTCTTTCCAGTCATACATGCCACGTTCCAAAATTCCCAACATTTCTGGAAAAATCTTTAAATTTCCAAGCCTACTTCCATTGAAACCCTAACTCAACTTTGAACTCAATTTCCTCCCTAACTTCCCTCAATAACCCCCCAAGTATTATACATCAAATTAAAGCTTGTTTCATTTCCTTTCCATCCATACATGTAACGTTCCAAAATTCCCAACATTTCTGGAAATATCCTAAAATTTCCAAGACTACCTCCATTGAAACCCTTACTCAACTTTGACCTCAATTTCCTCCATAACTTTCCTCAATAACCCCCCAAGTATTATACATCAAACTAAAGCTCCTTTCATCCACTTTCCACTCATACCAGCCACGTTCCAAAATTCCCAACATTTCCGGAAATATCCTTAAATTTCCAAGCCTACTTCCATTGAAACCCTTACTCAACTTTGAACTCAATTTCCTTCATAACTTCCCTTAATAACCCCTCAAGTATTATACACCAAAATAAAGCTCCTTTCATTCTCTTTCCAGTCATACATGCCTCGTTCCAAAATTCCCCATTTTTCCGGAAATATGCTTAAATTTCCAAGCCTACTTCCATTGAAACCCTAACTCAACTTTGACCTTAATTTCCTCCCCAAATTCCCCTAATAACGCCCCAAGTATTATACATCAAATTAAAGCTCCTTTCATTCTATTTCCAGCCAAACATGCCACGTTCCAAAATTCTCAACATTTCCGTAAATATCCTGAAATTTCCAAGCCTACTTCCATTAAAACCCTTACTCAACTTTGACCTCAATTTCCTCCCTAACTTCCCTTAATAACCCCCAAGTATTATACACCAAAATAAAGCTCCTTTCATTCTCTTTCCACTCATACCAGCCACGTTCCAAAATTCCCAACATTTCCGGAAATATCCTTAAATTTCCAAGCCTACTTCCATTGAAACCCTTACTCAACTTTGACCTCATTTTCCTCCCTAACTTTCCGTAATAACCCCCTAAGTATTATACATCAAATTAAAGCTCCTTTTATTCTCTTTCCAGTCAAACATGCCTCGTTCCAAAATTCCCAACATTTCTGGAAATATCCTTAAATTTCCAAGCCTACCTCCATTGAAACCCTAACTCCACTTTGACCTCAATTCCTCCCTAACTTCCCTTAATAATCCCTTAAGTATTATACACCAAAATAAAGCTCCTTTCATTCTCTTTCCACCCATACATGCCATGTTCCAAAATTCTCAACATTTCCGGAAATATCCTTAAATTTCCAAGCCTACCTCCATTGAAATCCTTACTCAACTTTGACCTCAATTTCCTCCCTAACTTCCCCTCAATAACCCCCCAAGTATTATACATCAAATTAAAGCCTGTTTCATTTCCTTTCCATCCATACATGCCACGTTCCAAAATTCCCAACATTTCTGGAAATATCCTTAAATTTCCAAGCCTACTTCCATTGAAACCCTAACTCAACTTTGACCTCAATTTCCTCCTTAACTTCCCTTAATAACCCCCCCAAGTATTATACATCAAATTAAAGCCTGTTTCATTTCCTTTCCATCCATACATGCCACGTTCCCAAATTCCCAACTTTTTCGGAAATATCTTTAAATTTCCAAGCCTACTTCCATTGAAACCCTAACTCAACTTTGACCTCAATTTCCTCCCTAACTTCCCTTAATAACCCCCCAAGTATTATACACCGAATTAAAGCTCCTTTCACCCTCTTTCCACGCATACAAGCCACGTTCCAAAATTCCCAACATTTCTGGAAATATCCTTAAATTTCCAAGCCTACTTCCATTGAAACCCTTACTCAACTTTGACCTCAATTTCCTCCATAACTTCCCTTAATAACACCCCAAGTATTATACATCAAATTAAAGCCTGTTTCTTTTCCTTTCCATCCATACATGCCACGTTCCCAAATTCCCAACTTTTTCGGAAATATCTTTAAATTTCCAAGCCTACTTCCATTGAAACCCTAACTCAACTTTGACCTCAATTTCCTCCCTAACTTCCCTTAATAACCCCCCAAGTATTATACACCGAATTAAAGCTCGATTCATCCGCTATACGCGACGTTGCCAAATTTTCCAGGCAAAACGCCTCAATTGTACCGACACGACCTGCTCGCCCTGCAGAGTAAACAGTCGCACCGGTTCAGTTTGCACATGAACCGGATCCCGGAAAAGTTGGTACCGCGGAAATTCGCGCTGACCACCCGGGTACCGGATACCAGGGGTACCCAAAAGTGTTGCGTCGCCAGGAACTCGTACAACGGGTACAAGTACCTGTGCGGGGCGACCTCTAGCGGCATTTACTTGATGCAGTGGTACGACCCGTTGAATAAGTTCATGTTGTTAAAGGTGAGTAGGATGTAACTGTCTAGTTTGGAAAACTGTATTGTGTATTCATGGAATATCCGATTTTGATCATTTGTCCCTTGATTGCAGTACGTGGAGGCGGTTTTACCGAACCCCTTGAACGTTTTCGAGATGATCATCACGCCAGAACTGGAATATCCGATGGTGTGTGTCTCCATTAAGCAAATGTACCAGCCGAGCAGGTTCAAGTTGGACCTGATCAACCTAAACTCCGGTAAGTACCCTTCCACTCATGGCCACGCCCAATTTTTCAGGTTAATTTAAATGTATATGCCTTTTAGTACCGATTATTTTACCCACGTGCACCACCGCCGATTTGCCCAGGTGGTGCGGCGGTTATTTGAAAAAAGCGCCATTTTGTATGTAGAAACGGGTGTTTTTCTATTGTTTTTTTTCTGAGTGGTTTGAAGGCTTTTTTTACTCGACGCGATGTTGCCGTACGTCGATGTTTTTCTCAAAAAATTTCTGTTTCAGGGGCGAGTTGGTTCCATTCGGACGAGCTCCAAGAGATGGACGGTACCGAGACGATGGTGCCGCGGCGGGAAAATTTGAATATCGTTAACGTGACGCAATTGGACAAGGACGTGATCCTGGTGTGCTACGATAACGTGGTGCGTATGGTGACCCCCAACGGGAAGATCAAAGTGAGCAAGAAGCAGGTGTCCGAGCTACGGTTCGACTTTAAGATCGAGAGTATTTGTAAGTAGGCCTTGATTTTGGAAAAAATTGTTTTTTTGGGACATACTGTATATATTTTGAAAAACGTTGAAGTAGGTGTCTCGTTAAATTGTCCAGAGAATATTTGTACAAAATTTCAAGGTTGTACCTAGTCAAGTTTGTGAGTTATGACTATTTTGTACAAATGTCTTTTTTTTAATTATTATTTTTTAAAAATATTATTTTTCTCAACTTATTGTACATATTTTGAGAAACCCTGAAATAGGTGTCCAGTCAAATTGTCCAGAGAATATTTGTACAAAATTTCAAAGTTGTACCTGGTCAAGTTTGTAAGTTATGAACATTTTGTACAATTGTCTTTTATTATAATTGTTATTTTTCAAAAATATTTTTTGTCTCAACATCTTGTACATATTTTGAAAAACCCTGAAATAGGTGTCCAGTCAAATTGTCCAGAGAATATTTGTACAAAATTTCAAAGTTGTCCCTGCGCAAGTTTCTAAGTTATGACTATTTTGTACAATTGTCTTTTTTTTTAATTGTGATTTTTCAAAAATATTTTTTTTCTCAACTTCTTGTACATATTTTAAGAAACCCTGAAATAGGTGTCCAGTCAAATTGTCCAGAGAATATTTGTACAAAATTTCAAAGTTGTACCTGGTCAAGTTTGTGAGTTATGACTATTTTGTACAATTGTCTTTTTTATAATTATTATTTTTCAAAATTATTTTTTTTCTCAACTTCTGGTACATATTTTGAGAAACGCTGAAATAGGTGTCCAGTGAAATTGTCCAGAGAATATTTGTACAAAATTTCAAAGTTGTACCTAATCAAGTTTGTGAGTTATGACTATTTTGTACAATTGTCTTATTTTTTAATTATTTTTCAAATTTTTTTTTTTCTCAACTTCTTGTACATATTTTGAAAAACCCTGAAATAGGTGTCCAGTCAAATTGTCCAGAGAATATTTGTACAAAATTTCAAAGTTGTACCTGGTCAAGTTTGTAAGTTATGAACATTTTGTACAATTGTCTTTTATTATAATTGTTATTTTTCAAAAATATTTTTTGTCTCAACTTCTTGTACATATTTTGAAAAACCCTGAAATAGGTGTCCAGTCAAATTGTCCAGAGAATATTTGTACAAAATTTCAAAGTTGTACCTGGTCAAGTTTGTAAGTTATGAACATTTTGTACAATTGTCTTTTATTATAATTGTTATTTTTCAAAAATATTTTTTTTCTCAACTTCTTGTACATATTTTCAGAAACCCTGAAATAGGTTTCCAGTCAAATTGTCCAGAGAATATTTGTACAAAATTTCAAAGTTGTACCTAGTCAAGTTTCTAAGTTATGACTCTTTTGTACAATTGTCTTTTATTATAATTGTTATTTTTCAAAAATATTTTTTGTCTCAACTTCTTGTACATATTTTGAAAAACCCTGAAATAGGTGTCCAGTCAAATTGTCCAGAGAATATTTGTACAAAATTTCAAGGCTGTACCTAGTCAAGTTTGTGAGTTATGACTATTTTGTACAATTGTCTTTTTTTATAATTATTATTTTTTTAAATTAATTTTTTTTCAACTTATTGTACATTATTTGAGAAACCCTGAAATAGGTGTCCAGTCAAATTGTCCAGAGAATATTTGTACAAAATTTCAAAGTTGTACCTAGTCAAGTTTGTGAGTTATGACTATTTTGTACAATTGTCTTTTTTTTTAATTATTATTTTTTTTCTCAATTTCTTGTACATATTTTGAGAAACGCTGAAATAGGGGTCCAGTCAAATTGTCCAGAGAACATTTGTACAAAATTTCAAAGTTGTACCTAGTCAAGTTTGTGAGTTATGACTATTTTGTACAATTGTCTTTTTTTTTAATTATTATTTTTTTTCTCAATTTCTTGTACATATTTTGAGAAACGCTGAAATAGGGGTCCAGTCAAATTGTCCAGAGAACATTTGTACAAAATTTCAAAGTTGTACCTAGTCAAGTTTGTGAGTTATGACTATTTTGTACAATTGTCTTTTTTTTAACTTATTATATTTTTTAAATATTTTTTTTCTCAACTTCTTGTACATATTTTGAAAAACGCTGAAATAGGTGTCCAGTCAAATTATCCAGAGAATATTTGTACAAAATTTCAAAGTTGTACCTAGTCAAGTTTGTAAGTTATGAACACTTTGTACAATTGTCTTTTATTATAATTGTTATTTTTCAAAAATATTTTTTGTCTCAACTTCTTGTACATATTTTGAAAAACCCTGAAATAGGTGTCCAGTCAAATTGTCCAGAGAATATTTGTACAAAATTTCAAGGCTGTAACTACTCAAGTTTCTAAGTTATGACTATTTTGTACTATTGTCTTTTTTTTTTAATTATTATTTTTCAAATTTATTTTTTTTCAACTTCTTGTACATATTTTGAGAAACCCTGAAATAGGTGTCTAGTCAAATTGTCCAGAGAATATTTGTACAAAATTTCAAGGCTGTAACTACTCAGGTTTGTCAGTTATGACTATTTTGTACAATTGTCTTTTTTTTTATTGTTATTTTTCAAAAATATTTTTTTTCTCAACTTCTTGTACATATTTTGAAAAACCCTGAAATAGGTGTCCAGTCAAATTGTCCAGAGAATATTTGTACAAAATTTCAAGGTTGTACCTAGTCAAGTTTGTAAGTTATGACTATTTTGTACAAATGCCTTTTTTTTAATTATTATTTTTTAAAAATATTATTTTTCTCAACTTATTGTACATATTTTGAAAAACCCTGAAATAGGTGTCCAGTCAAATTGTCCAGAGAATATTTGTACAAAATTTCAAAGTTGTACCTAGTCAAGTTTGTAAGTTATGACTATTTTGTACAATTGTCTTTTTTTTAAATTATTATTTTTCAAAAAAAAATTTTTTCTCAACTTCTTGCAGATATTTTGAGAAACGCTAAAATAGATGTCCAGTCAAATTGTCCAGAGAATATTTGTACAAAATTTCAAGGTTGTACCTAGTCAAGTTTCTAAGTTATGACTATTTTGTACAATTGTCTTTTTTTTTTAATTATTATATTTTTTAAATATTTTTTTTCTCAATTTTTTGTACATATTTTAAAAAACCCTGAAATAGGTGTCCAGTCAAATTGTCCAGAGAATATTTGTACAAAATTTCAAGGTTGTACCTAGTCAAGTTTGTGAGTTATGACTATTTTGTACAATTGTCTTTTTTTTTAATTATTATTTTTTAAAAATATTTTTTTTCTCAACTTCTTGTACATATTTTAAGAAACGCTGAAATAGGTGTCCAGTCAAATTGTCCAGAGAATATTTGTACAAAATTTCAAAGTTGTACCTGGTCAAGTTTGTAAGTTATGAACATTTTGTACAATTGTCTTTTATTATAATTGTTATTTTTCAAAAATATTTTTTGTCTCAACTTCTTGTACATATTTTGAAAAACCCTGAAATAGGTGTCCAGTCAAATTGTCCAGAGAATATTTGTACAAAATTTCAAAGTTGTACCTGGTCAAGTTTGTAAGTTATGAACATTTTGTACAATTGTCTTTTATTATAATTGTTATTTTTCAAAAATATTTTTTTTCTCAACTTCTTGTACATATTTTCAGAAACCCTGAAATAGGTTTCCAGTCAAATTGTCCAGAGAATATTTGTACAAAATTTCAAAGTTGTACCTAGTCAAGTTTCTAAGTTATGACTCTTTTGTACAATTGTCTTTTATTATAATTGTTATTTTTCAAAAATATTTTTTGTCTCAACTTCTTGTACATATTTTGAAAAACCCTGAAATAGGTGTCCAGTCAAATTGTCCAGAGAATATTTGTACAAAATTTCAAGGCTGTACCTAGTCAAGTTTGTGAGTTATGACTATTTTGTACAATTGTCTTTTTTTATAATTATTATTTTTTAAAATTAATTTTTTTTCAACTTATTGTACATTATTTGAGAAACCCTGAAATAGGTGTCCAGTCAAATTGTCCAGAGAATATTTGTACAAAATTTCAAAGTTGTACCTAGTCAAGTTTGTGAGTTATGACTATTTTGTACAATTGTCTTTTTTTTAACTTATTATATTTTTTAAATATTTTTTTTCTCAACTTCTTGTACATATTTTGAAAAACGCTGAAATAGGTGTCCAGTCAAATTATCCAGAGAATATTTGTACAAAATTTCAAAGTTGTACCTAGTCAAGTTTGTAAGTTATGAACACTTTGTACAATTGTCTTTTATTATAATTGTTATTTTTCAAAAATATTTTTTGTCTCAACTTCTTGTACATATTTTGAAAAACCCTGAAATAGGTGTCCAGTCAAATTGTCCAGAGAATATTTGTACAAAATTTCAAGGCTGTAACTACTCAAGTTTCTAAGTTATGACTATTTTGTACTATTGTCTTTTTTTTTTAATTATTATTTTTCAAATTTATTTTTTTTCAACTTCTTGTACATATTTTGAGAAACCCTGAAATAGGTGTCTAGTCAAATTGTCCAGAGAATATTTGTACAAAATTTCAAGGCTGTAACTACTCAGGTTTGTCAGTTATGACTATTTTGTACAATTGTCTTTTTTTTTATTGTTATTTTTCAAAAATATTTTTTTTCTCAACTTCTTGTACATATTTTGAAAAACCCTGAAATAGGTGTCCAGTCAAATTGTCCAGAGAATATTTGTACAAAATTTCAAGGTTGTACCTAGTCAAGTTTGTAAGTTATGACTATTTTGTACAAATGCCTTTTTTTTAATTATTATTTTTTAAAAATATTATTTTTCTCAACTTATTGTACATATTTTGAAAAACCCTGAAATAGGTGTCCAGTCAAATTGTCCAGAGAATATTTGTACAAAATTTCAAAGTTGTACCTAGTCAAGTTTGTAAGTTATGACTATTTTGTACAATTGTCTTTTTTTTAAATTATTATTTTTCAAAAAAAAATTTTTTCTCAACTTCTTGCAGATATTTTGAGAAACGCTAAAATAGATGTCCAGTCAAATTGTCCAGAGAATATTTGTACAAAATTTCAAGGTTGTACCTAGTCAAGTTTCTAAGTTATGACTATTTTGTACAATTGTCTTTTTTTTTTAATTATTATATTTTTTAAATATTTTTTTTCTCAATTTTTTGTACATATTTTAAAAAACCCTGAAATAGGTGTCCAGTCAAATTGTCCAGAGAATATTTGTACAAAATTTCAAGGTTGTACCTAGTCAAGTTTGTGAGTTATGACTATTTTGTACAATTGTCTTTTTTTTTAATTATTATTTTTTAAAAATATTTTTTTTCTCAACTTCTTGTACATATTTTAAGAAACGCTGAAATAGGTGTCCAGTCAAATTGTCCAGAGAATATTTGTACAAAATTTCAAAGTTGTACCTGGTCAAGTTTGTAAGTTATGAACATTTTGTACAATTGTCTTTTATTATAATTGTTATTTTTCAAAAATATTTTTTTTCTTAACTTCTTGTACATATTTTGAGAAACCCTGAAATAGGTGTCCAGTCAAATTGTCCAGAGAATAATTGTACAAAATTTCAAAGTTGTACCTAGTCAAGTTTGTGAGTTATGACTATTTTGTACAATTGTCTTTTTTTATAATTATTATTTTTCAAAATTATTTTTTTTCAACTTATTGTACATTATTTGAGAAACGCTGAAATAGGTGTCCAGTCAAATTGTCCAGAGAATATTTGTACAAAATTTCAAAGTTGTACCTAATCAAGTTTGTGAGTTATGACTATTTTGTACAATTGTCTTTTTTTTTTTTAATTATTATTTTTCAAAAATATTTTTTTTTTAATCAACTTCTTGTACATATTTTGAGAAACGCTGAAATAGGTGTCCACTCAAATTGTCCAGAGAATATTTGTACAAATTTTCAAGGTTGTAACTACTCAAGTTTGTGAGTTATGACTATTTTGTACAATTGTCTTTTTTTTTTAATTATTATTTTTCAAAAATATTTTTTTTCTTAACTTATTGTACATATTTTGAGAAACCCTGAAATAGGTGTCCAGTCAAATTGTCCAGAGAATATTTGTACAAAATTTCAAAGTTGTACCTAGTCAAGTTTGTGAGTTATGACTATTTTGTACAATTGTCTTTTTTTATAATTATTATTTTTCAAAATTATTTTTTTTCAACTTATTGTACATTATTTGAGAAACGCTGAAATAGGTGTCCAGTCAAATTGTCCAGAGAATATTTGTACAAAATTTCAAAGTTGTACCTAATCAAGTTTGTGAGTTATGACTATTTTGTACAATTGTCTTTTTTTTTTTAAATTATTATTTTTCAAAAATATTTTTTTTTTAATCAACTTCTTGTACATATTTTGAGAAACGCTGAAATAGGTGTCCACTCAAATTGTCCAGAGAATATTTGTACAAATTTTCAAGGTTGTAACTACTCAAGTTTGTGAGTTATGACTATTTTGTACAATTGTCTTTTTTTTTAATTGTTATTTTTCAAAAATATTTTTTTTCTCAACTTCTTGTACATATTTTGGGAAACCCTGAAATAGGTGTCCAGTCAAATTGTCCAGAGAATATTTGTACAAAATTTCAAAGTTGTACCTAATCAAGTTTGTGAGTTATGACTATTTTGTACAATTGTCTTTTTTTTTTTAAATTATTATTTTTCAAAAATATTTTTTTTTTAATCAACTTCTTGTACATATTTTGAGAAACGCTGAAATAGGTGTCCACTCAAATTGTCCAGAGAATATTTGTACAAATTTTCAAGGTTGTAACTACTCAAGTTTGTGAGTTATGACTATTTTGTACAATTGTCTTTTTTTTAATTGTTATTTTTCAAAAATATTTTTTTTCTCAACTTCTTGTACATATTTTAAGAAACCCTGAAATAGGTGTCCAGTCAAATTGTCCAGAGAATATTTGTACAAAATTTCAAAGTTGTACCTAGTCAAGTTTCTAAGTTATGACTATTTTGTACAATTGTCTTTTTTTTTAATTGTTATTTTTCAAAAATATTTTTTTTCTCAACTTATTGTACATATTTTGGGAAACCCTAAAATAGGTGTCCAGTCAAATTGTCCAGAGAATATTTGTACAAAATTTCAAAATTGTACCTAGTCAAGTTTGTGAGTTAAGACTATTTTGTACAATTGTCATTTTTTTTTAATTGTTATTTTTCAAAAATATTTTTTTTCTCAACTTCTTGTACATATTTTGAGAAACCCTGAAATAGGTGTCTAGTCAAATTTCCCAGAGAATATTTGTACAAAATTTCAAGGCTGTACCTACTCAAGTTTGTGAGTTATGAACATTTAGTACAATTTTATATTATTTGGCAGTATGTCTTCCGGACAGTGTCCTGGCCTTCCACAAACACGGCGTCCAGGGCAGATCGTTGAAAAACGGGGAAATCACGCAGGAGATCACCGACACCTCGCGCACCTATAAATTATTGGGCTCGGACAAGTGAGTGGTTGCCAGATTTCCCACTAAATACCCGAATCTACCGTTTTTTTTTTCAACAACAGGGTCGTCATGCTGGAGAGTAATTTATTGAGGGGGAACACGCTGACCAACGAGGAGGGACACGACCTGTACATCTTGGCCGGACACGAGGCCAGCTATTGAGAGCGAGGCGACGTTGCCGGATCGGGCAAAAAATCCCCGCTATTTTTTAAAATTTTTAGAACATATAGTGGACATTTCCTAGACGAATAATAGGGACGTTTCTCGTTACATAAGTACCTTATTTAGCAAGAGAAGAGAGAGAAAAAGAGCATATTTTTCAAAATATTATTAGACAGAGACAGACGTGATCTATTTTCGAGGTTGAGTAAATTCTATTTAAATTAAATTAAATCTAGGAGACGCTTTTTTATCGGCTAAGGACGAACCGTTTATCCTTGGGGACGACAGGCAGTTGTTTATAGACTGAGTGAGATGAAAAAAAAGAATCCTAGTCAGACCCTGTTCGGCCCTGTACATAAATCCCCCCTCCCTCACTGGTGTAAATATAGTGTGATATGTAGATAATTAATTAACTAATTAATTAAATTCGCCCCTCGGCCCCCTCTACCCCCAATTTGTCATGTTAATATACGGGGTGTGTGCCCCGCCTAATTGTACATATTGTAAACGAGATTATACCAAAAAAACATTATTTTTTTTAGTTTTTAAGCTGTCAACGCCGCCTTATAATTTGTTTAATTTAATTAATATTCCATGTCCCCCATGTTATTTTATTATTATTATTATTATTATTATAATTATTATTGAATAAACGATATTTTAATTGTTTAAATGAGTTTATTATTCTACAGTTGTCAAAAAAAAAAAGGAAGGTTGGTTTACCTCGTACTTTTCCACGTTAAAATGCCCTCCTCCTCCTTCTGGGTAGCCATGACAACCTAAAAAAATTAAATGCGAATTAGGTTTGTTTAAGTGGGGGGGAGAAATGAGGCGGAGCTTACTGTCGCATAAATAATCTTGGTAACCATAGAAACGCTGATCTGTGAATCCCCGGTTGTCATGGTTCCTTTTGGTCCCATTGGGGTGTCAACAATAATTGTCTGGAAAAAGAAGGGGTTTATGATTCATTCAATTTATGCAAAAGTACTCGATTTAAAGGGCTTACTTTTTTTTCGGGAATCTAAGGCTGTCCAGGTAGGGAGTCGTAGAAATCGGGAAGCCCCTGGAAAAAAAAGGAAAAACACGCAGGCATTAATAAGTTCAATAGGGAAACAAGTGGCGAAGTAGACTCTCCGATCCAGACCTTCCGTAGGTCGGGATCTTTGAAAGTTTTCCTTCAACCGGTCCTGGAGGGTCGTCCTTGGAGCCGGATCTGGTCTCTGCCTGGAACACTTTTCACTTTCACTTGTTCTAATGTGGATCGAGCGCATCTGGATTTATATACGAATACGTCGCGGTAGGTATACGAATGTTCATTCATCTACATATTTATTGCCAATGAATAAATCATAATTATTTATTGGCAATATATACATAAATAAACTTGTATAGTATTTAATTCATGTATTTGGTCTTAATGGGACACCCTGGTTTTCATATTATATATTTTTATATAGGTTTTATTTATTAAGTTATTTGTTATGGTTTTATTTATGGTTGGTTTGGTTTTAAGTTTTGAGGAAGACAGAACTTCCGAACCGGACACGCCTAGTACCTCCCTAGCACACAAAAGTCGATAGAGGCTTTCCTATCCTCTGTCTTTTGCTCAACTTTAGTTATTAATTAAGAACAGAGACTTTCCTATTCTCTGTATTATTCCTGACTGTATATATCAATAAAAAATAGAGACTTTCCTATTCTCTATAGTTAATTAATTTTTTTTTTAAATTCGCATAGAAATTAAGAAATGTTAATTAAGATCCGCATAAGATTTTTTTAGTTTTATTTATTCTCTATAAATTAATTATTAATTGTTAAAATTAATGAAAAGCTTTTTAAAATTCCGCATAAAAATGACTGAAATTTTCAATTTTAATTAAGAGTCGCATAAGAATTTATTAGTTAATTAAAAAATGCATTAATAAAGAAAGTTAATGATTCCGCATAAAAATTAATGAAAGAGACATTTCATTCTCTTTTCCAGTTATTTGCCCTGACATTAATGAAAACCGCCTTGAAAATAATGAACTTATTTTTCATTTAAAAGAAAATGAGAATTTTGCCTAAAAGTTTTGTTTTTATTATAAAATTTAATTAAAGAAATAAAGACATCGTATTTTCTATCTTATTCTGAGCCTTAAAAAATATAAATATTTATTTAAAAATTAAGAGAGCAGAGACATTCCATTCTCTGTTTCATTTTTAGTAATAAATTAAGAGATTTTCTCACGAAATAAAGAAATTCCTGATTCAAAGAGGCATTTCCACCTCAGACTCCTCAGGAACACCCTCTAACTTAACTACTAAAAAATGGTTTGCAATTTGGCTTCCTAAAGGTTCATTTTCCCATTGGTTTTCTCGTACACGTATGCAACAAAACAAAAATACAATTTTTTAATTATTTTTTTGAAAAACAGAAACTTTAATAGATTTTTTTAATAAATTAATTCCACCCAAACACGAAACAACAATAAAATACAATACAAGACTCCCAAGAAATCCGAAAAAACCGACGGACAAGGACGACGACCGCGACCCGACCGAAACCGAACACACCCGACGCACACACTTGACACTTCGCGATCACACCCGATGGCGACCGGCTAAACACGAAAAGAAACGAAGATCGACGCCGGACGTCGTTTCCGGCGGATCTTCACCACGACGGCGTCCGAACGAGATCGACGAAGATCACGACGCTGATCGACGGATTTCAGCGGATCTTAGAAGGGGGAGATTGACGTCGGTCGGCGAACGGGTTTCGACGGATCTCCATCATCAAGAAAACCGATCGTGAGTGTGGGAGATCGACGCTGGCGACGGATCCAGCGGATCACACTCCACAAACGAGGAAATGCGGGAGTTACCAACAAGAGTAAAGAAGTGGATTGGTGGACAACGATGGAGCTCCAGAGGAGACTCCATTATGTGGAAGAATTATGGAAAAAGCTTTTCCAACGACAATAACACACACAATGTTCCCAAAATAAGTACCAGAGGTACAGCAATGAATGGTTCTACGAATAGAAGAGATTGAAAGGAAGATATTGCCAAATCAGTGGCTCTCAGACAGAACTGAAGGAACCTCGATCCTCGATTGGAACCTCCTGTGGACCTGAAAGAGAAAACCTGAAAGAGAGGTACATGTCCTTGGGTCTCCGACGACAATAAAAAGCTGAAAGAAATTATATGATTAGTAAATGTGTGTTTGGATGGATGGATCTTTCCCACATAATTCTCTTTACTTTTAAATTAAACAAATGACTTTTATAATTAATAATTGACAGCGTATGAACCCTTACGAACAACCAAACGCAAACGGAGTCCGACCTGAAGGGCTCCGGACCCCCGGCAACGATGGAGGATTTTTGGCACTCCAGTTCCTAAAAGACATCACTGCTTCCCCCATCAACGACGTCACCAAAAAGCATGAAAATCACCCCTTAGTATTGAATGATCACCATAAAACCTTATGCTGAAGACCAAGGGACTAAAGGGGACCAAAAGATATTGAAAATAATTTAATTTAAACTGATTATGGCCCCTCAGTGTTAAATTACCACCATAAAAACTTATGCTGATAACTAAGGGACTGAAGGTAGAGAGAAAAAATAAAAGAGACCTTCTTGGTGACGCCCCGGAGGAAAATTTAGCACCTCCGGCATGACTTAGGGGGGATTGTGGCACCCCTAAGCATGGAAATGTGTGTGTGTACAACATGCAACAATACAAAAGCTTAAGCTATAGAGGGCAAACCGCGAGAAAACAACCCGGATTTTTCTCACGTTTTAACCCCCGTGTGTTTGTGAGTGTGTAAAAAGGGACAGCTGAAAGAGAAGGTGACGGGGTGGACTTTTACAGGGTGTCCCGGGGGAGGCTGCTCATCAAGGTCAACGACAAGGAGGGCAAGTGTACATGCGTGTTTCTACCTTTTTCTTTAAAAGTCAAAGTGACTTTTCTCTTTCTGTGAGTCTGAAGGACTCTTAAAGTTTGAAAATCTTTTAAAGAGAGAGAGAATTCAACGTCAGCAAAAGAGCTGACAATGAACCCGGGGGGTCGAAGTCAAACAAATGCCTGGCTTCGGATTAAAAATTCATCAAAATCTAAATCCAGTGACGCACCGCAACAGTGCGACATTGAATGTAGATCTAACAGAATTTTGCGATTTTCAAACTGTCATGCTTAGTAATGAATTAACTTACTTGAACGAACTCTAGTAGATACCTGAAACAATAGAAAACAACACATTAATCATATGTTATAAATTAAATAAAGAACAAAAAGGTGTGTGTGTGTGAAAAAGGGAATTTATGACCTAAATAGACCATCAGTCCTCTAAGATCTCATTGGCTAAATATGAATAATCGGCACAAACTTAAATTCCAAGTCACAGATCTAAATATTAAAAAAATGAATTATTTTTTTTAGTATGTGTCCATCCTATTTTATCAATTTTATGTTTTATCTACCTCTGACTTGTATCAATCATCTAACGTCGTCTTTTCTTTTACATTAGATTTTTTGGCAGTTACACATTGGGACATTAGTAAAAGAAACCGATTACAAGGAGTAACTTTTCTTAAATTTAAAATTCAAATTGGCGATTTTTCACATGCACTAAAAGCATTAAAATTGTGCCTAAAAAAAGCCCCTGATGGTAAAACAATAATTACAAAAAAAAACCTCATATACATCTTTAACCAATATCCCTACCCCTGGGCATGTTTCAGATGCCTGGAAAACGTTGAATGATTATTGAGGAAACCCTGGAAGCCAGAAAAATATTTTATTTAGGCATGGAACAATCGAAAAAATGATTTTTAAAAGACATGAAGAAATACTTGGAACAAACTGGCATATTATGAGCCCAAAAACATGGAAGATATTAATCATTATTTAAAGTGTGTTACTTCAAATTCCATGGAAGAGACTAAGAATTTCTTAACAAAAATATATACATATTATATTAAAAACCAGCAAAGTCTTTGGTGCCATTCCGTAACTGAATTCAGCACCTTCATTTTTTTTTATTATGTAGATAAAAATACTGAAATATTCACGTCTTGAATAAGACGTAAAGGTATCTCTGAGGAACCTCCTTCAATAACGATTATTTAGATATACAAGATATATTTGTCACAAAACACGCTGTACTATTAATACACGAGAGGATCTGACGATGCCTCGTACAGACGAAACACGTATAAACATTTGATTCGGATATGCATGAGACCTGTGACTTGAATTTTAATTTATTACCTCTCATTTAAGACTAGTTTTTTTTTTTTTTTTACGGCCTTGTGTCGATCACAGTACTGCCAGTTATATAATGGCATTAAGAGGGAATATTCATATAGTTTAAATCTACGACATTTTAAAGAACTCGTTTATAATTTGCACGAAGTTGCGACAATTACATTTGCTTATTACTTGGGTATTATAGTAGAGAGAATATAGTAAACTCAGCTGCACACAACTTAGCTTTAAACCAAATTTAATACCGAATATATTATACGGGGTGTTAAAATAGACAAAAACCGAAATGATTCAACCATGAAATGTAACTCACCTTTTCAAGGTATATTCCGTCGCCTTATCGTCTACTTCTCAGGTCCTTCTTCTGTCCACGTCCTGAGGACTTTGCCCCCGTAGAGACAAGCCCCCAGGGAAGAGACTATAACGCCAACCGGATCTGCTACCCCCTCTTTTGGCACTATACACTACTATACTGTTCATTAAATTATTATATTTTAATAAAATACACTAGAGTCACTACACCTGAAACAAAGAGAAACAACATTTAAGGAAAACAGACAGCAAAATAATGCAAGAATATAATATTAAGTGATAAAGGGGTTTACTCACTTCACTTAAAACACTTCGGAATATCCATTTAAAGGGTCTTGGTGCCCATAGAAGGATCCCTCCTCTCTGTAAGGAGAAAATAATTTATTTATTAAGTAAGCAACTGGATTAAGTCGAAACTTACCACCATAATTGCGGCAGACGGTGTGAGTTCTTTTGGTTCTTCCCCGAAGCCCTACTTAGTCGGAAGCATCTGTCACCTGGAAAAAGGTTTCTATGATTCATCCATCCAAAAGTACGATTTTAAATGACTTACCTTAAGAAACCTTAAGGTGAACTCTCCTAGTAGGGTAAGCCCGTCCAGCTGAGGGTAAGCGGCGTCCTTCGGAGAGGGTGGTGGTAGGCCACGTCAATCTGAAAAGAGAACTACTTCAGTATCTGCCCCCCCAAAAACAAAATGAAATGAGGGCGATCTTGTGAGTCTCCATTTGGTCTTTCGCGAAGCTAGATGGCGTCTTTTGTTTATGGTCCTAAAGATCCAGCCTGGATTAGTAAGACTGTTTTCGTCCCATATTGTCCAGTAACGAAAAAAAAATGTGAAAAGTGTGATGAAGAAACAAAGTCAACCAGAAAATGAAGAAAATTTTCATGGCAATTGGGTCGGAAGGAAGAGTTCAAACGAATGAGAGAATCTAAGTGGAAAACTTAGTATAATTTCCCTATTTTCTTACCGATTTTTATGGAAATTAGCTCAGAGGAATGGATTTTAAATTTAGAACAAAAAATGTGTCTATGAAAATTCTGAAAAACTGGAAAATTTCAGAAAAAAAAGGCAGAGAAAATAATGAAAAATGTGTCACACGAATGAGAGAACCTAAGTGGAAAACTTAGTATAACTTCCCTATTTTCTTACCGATTTTTATGGAAGTTAGCTCTGAGGAATGGATTTTTAATTTAGAACAAAAAATGTATCTATGAAAATTCTGAAAAAGTGGACAATTTCAGAGAAAAAAGGAAGAGAAAATAATGAAAACTGTGTCACACGAATGAGAGAACCTAAGTGGAAAACTTAGTATAACTTCCCTATTTTCTTACCGATTTTTATGGAAGTTAGCTCAGAGGAATGGATTTTTAATTTAGAACAAAAAATATGTCTATGAAAATTCTAAAAAACTGGAAAATTTCAGAGAAAAAAGGCAGAGAAAATAATGAAAACTGTGTCAAACGAATGAGAAAATCCAAGTGGAAAACTTAGTATAACTTCCCTATTTTCTTACCGATTTTTATGGAAATTAACTCAGAGGAATGGATTTTTAATTTGGAACAAAAATTGTGTCTCTGAAAAACTGGAAAATTTCAGAGAAAAAAGGCAGAGAAAATAATGAAAAATGTCTCAAACGAATGAGAGAATCTAAGTGGATAAACTCGTATAACTTCCCTATTTTCTTACCGATTTTAATGGAAATTAGCCCTGAGGAATGGATTTTTAATTTAGAACAAAAAATGTGTCTATGAAAGTTCTGAAAAACTGGAAAATTGCAGAGAAAAAAGACAGAGAAAATAATGAAAAATGTGTCACACGAATGAGAGAATCTAAGTGGAAAACTTAGTATAACTTCCCTATTTTCTTACCGATTTTTATGGAAATTAACTCAGAGGAATGGATTTTTAATTTGGAACAAAAATTGTGTCTCTGAAAAACTGGAAAATTTCAGAGAAAAAGGAAAGAGAAAATAATGAAAAATGTCTCAAACGAATGAGAGAATCTAAGTGGAAAACTTAGTAGAATTTCCCTATTTTCTTACCGATGTTTATGGAAATTAGCTCTGAGGAACGGATTTTTAATTTAGAACAAAAAATATGTCTATGAAAATTCTGAAAAACTAGAAAATTTCAGAGAAAAAAAGCAGAGAAAATAATGAAAAATGTGTCACACAAATGAGAGAATCTAAGTGGAAAAACTCGTATAACTTCCCTATTTTCTTACCAATTTTTATGGAAATTAGCTCAGAGGAATGGATTTTTAATTCAGAACAAAAAAACGTGTCCATGAAAATTCTGAAAAACTGGAAAATTTCAGAGAAAAAGAAAAGAGAAAATAATGAAAAATGTGTCACACGAATGAGGGAATCTAAGTGGAAAACTTAGTATAACTTTCCTATTTTCTTACCGATTTTTATGGAAATTAGCTCAGAGGAATGGATTTTTAATTTAGAACAAAAAATGTGTCTATGAAAATTCTGAAAAGCTGAGAAATTTCGGAGAAAAAAGACAGAGAAAATAATGAAAACTGTGTCACACGAATCAGAGAACCTAAGTAGAAAACTTAGTATAACTTCCCTATTTTCTTACCGATTTTTATGGAAATTAGCTCAGAGGAATGGATTTTTAATTTAGAACAAAAAATGTGTCTATTAAAATTCTGAAAAACTGGAAAATTTCAGAGAAAAACGGAAGAGAAAATAATGAAAAATGTGTCAAACGAATGAGAAATACCAAGAGGGAGAAACTGGAATAAATTCCCCAATTGCGCACCTATTTTCATGGAAATTGGGTCATAAGAAAGGAATTTTAATTCTCAACAAAAAATGTATCTACAAAAACATCCATTAATCCAAAAGTTCCGGAAATAAAAGAAAATGAAGAAAAAGTGACATTCCGTCATAATTTCCCAACGATTTCCAAGGATATGGATTTTTTAGGAAGGGATTTTTAATTCGAAATAAAAAAGTGTCCATAAGAATTTTCATTAATCCAATAATCTCAAAGCCAAGAGATAATTAAGAAGACAAAATGTAATTCCTCTATTTTCATGGAAATTGGGTCCTAATTCCAAATCCAGGGCCGTTTCCTAAATATAGGGGCAGAAGGTGACCCTAAAACATAAAAAAAAAAATAATAAGTCCAAGGAGGGCTGTAGCAGAGCCTTCCATAGGGGCAGTAGGGGTCTTCTGTAGAGGCAGTAGGTGAATAAGTGACTCTGAAACATAAAAAAAATTAATAAGTCCAAAGGGGGGTGTAGCAGAGCCTTCCATAGAAGCAGTAGATGACTAAGTGACCCTGAAACATAAAAAATAAATTAATAAGTCCAAAGGGGAGTGTAGCAGAGTCTTCCATAGAAGCAGTAAGTGACTAAGTGACCCTGAAACATAAAAAAAAATTAGTAAGACCAAAGGGGGTTGTAGCAGAGCCTTCCATAGAAGCAGAAGATGACTAAGTGACCCTAAAACATAAAAAATAAATTAATAAGTCCAAAGGGGGGTGTAGCAGAGTCTTCCATAGAAGCAGTAGATGACTAAGTGACCCTGAAACATAAAAAATAAATTAATAAGTCCAAAGGGGGGTGTAGCAGAGTCTTCCATAGAAGCAGAAGATGACTAAGTGACCCTGAAACATAAAAAAACATTATTAAGTCCACAAGGGGATGTAGCAGAGCCTTCCATAGAAGCATTAGGTGACGAAGTGACCCTGAAATATAAAAAATAAATTAGTAAGTCCAAAGAGGGGTGTAGCAGAGTCTTCCATAGAAGCAGTAGATAACTAAGTGACCCTGCAACATAAAAAATAAATTAATAAGTCTACAAGGGGTGTAGCGGAGCCTTCCATAGAAGCAGAAGATGACTAAGTGACCCTGAAACATAAAAAAACATTATTAAGTCCAAAAGGGGATATAGCAGGGTCTTCCATAGGGCAGAAGATGACTAAGTGACCCTGAAACATAAAAAAACATTATTAAATCCAAAGGAGGATGTAGCGGAGCCTTCCATAGAAGCATTGGGTGACTAAACGACCCTGAAACATAAAAAATAAATTAATAAATCTACAAGGGGTGTAGCGAAGCCTTCCATAGAAGCAGAAGATGACTAAGTGACCCTGAAACATAAAAAAAATTAGTAAGTCCAAAGAGGGTTGTAGCAGAGCCTTCCATAGAAGCAGTAGATGACTAAGTGACCCTGAAACATAAAAAACATTATTAAGTCCAAAGGGGGGTGTAGCAAAGTCTTCCATAGAAGCAGTAAGTGACTAAATGACCCTGAAACATAAAAAAAAAATTAATAAGTCCAAAAGGGGATGTAGCAGAGCCTTCCATAGAAACAGTAAGTGACCAAGTGACCCTGAAACATAAAAAAACATTATTAAGTCCAAAGGGGGGTGTAGCAAAGTCTTCCATAGAAGCAGTAAGTGACTAAGTGACCCTGAAACATAAAAGAAAATTAATAAGTCCAAGAGGGGTTGTAGCAAAGTCTTCTATAGGGGTAGAATATGACTAGGTGGCCCCCAAAACATAAAGTTCTCTTGTTTCTAACATCATAGATTACTACTATAGGACTGCGACGTCAATTATGATCTGGAAAGGGTTCATGGTTAATTTAACTTATATAGAAAAGTACTCATTTCAAATGGCTTACTTTTTTTTCGGGAATCTAAGGCTGTCCAGGTAGGGAGTCGTAGAAATCGGGAAGCCCCTGGAAAAAAAGGGAAAAACACGCAGGCATTAATAAGTTCAATAGGGAAACAAGTGGTGAAGTAGACTCTCCGATCCAGACCTTCCGTAGGTCGGGATCTTTGAAAGTTTTCCTTCAACCGGTCCTGGAGGGTCGTCCTTGGAGCCGGATCTGGTCTCTGCCTGGAACACTTTTCACTTTCACTTGTTTTATTGTGGATCGAGCGCATCTGGATTTATATACGAATACGTCGCGGTAGGTATACGAATGTTCATTTATCTACATATTTATTGCCAATGAATAAATCATTTATTTATTGGCAATATATACATAAATAAACTTGTTGTGTTTAATTCATATATTTGGTCTTAATGGGACACCCTGGTTTTCATATTATATATGTTTATATCGGTTTTATTTATTAAGTTATTTGTTATGGTTTTATTTATGGTTGGTTTGGTTTTAAGTTTTGAGGAAGACAGAACTTCCGAACCGGACACGCCTAGTACCTCCCTAGCACACAAAAGTCGATAGAGGCTTTCCTATCCTCTGTCTTTTGCTCAACTTTAGTTATTAATTAAGAACAGAGACTTTCCTATTCTCTGTATTATTCCTGACTGTATATATCAATAAAAAATAGAGACTTTCCTATTCTCTATAGTTAATTTTTTTTTTTTTTAAATTCGCATAGAAATTAAGAAATGTTAATTAAGATCCGCATAAGATTTTTTTAGTTTTATTTATTCTCTATAAATTAATTATTAATTGTTAAAATTAATGAAAATCTTTTAAAATTCCGCATAGAAATTTTCAATTTTAATTAAGATTCGCATAAGAATTTATTAGTTAATTAAAAAATGCTTTAATAAAGAAAGTTAATGATTCCGCATTAAAATTAATGAAAGAGACATTTCATTCTCTTTTCCAGTTATTTGCCCTGACATTAATGAAAACCGCCTTGAAAATAATGAACTTGTTCTTCATTTAAAAGAAAATGAGAATTTTACCTAAAAGTTTTCTTTTTAATATAAAATTTAATTAAAGAAATAGAGACATTCCATTCTCTATCTTATTGTGACCCTTTAAAAAATATAAATATTTATTTAAAAATTAAGAGAGCAGAGACATTCCATTCTCTGTTTCATTTTTAGTAATAAATTAAGAGATTTTCTCACGAAATAAAGAAATTCCTGATTCAAAGAGGCATTTCCACCTCAGACTCCTCAGGAACACCCTCTAACTTAACTACTAAAAAATGGTTTGCAATTTGGCTTCCTAAAGGTTCATTTTCCCTTTGGTTTTCTCGTACACGTATGCAACAAAACAAAAATACAATTTTTTAATTATTTTTTTGAAAAACAGAAACTTTAATAGATTTTTTTAATAAATTAATTCCACCCAAACACGAAACAACAATAAAATACAATACAAGACTCCCAAGAAATCCGAAAAAACCGACGGAAAAGGACGACGACCGCGACCCGACCGAAACCGAACACACCCGACGCACACACTTGACACTTCGCGAACTCAACCGATGGCGACCGGCTAAACACGAAAAGAAACGAAGATCGACGCCGGACGTCGTTTCCGGCGGATCTTCACCACGACGGCGTCCGAACGAGATCGACGAAGATCACGACGCTGATCGACGGATTTCAGCGGATCTTGGAGGGGGGAGATTGACGTCGATCGGCGAACGGGTTTCGACGGATCTCCATCATCAAGAAAACCGATCGTGAGTGTGGGAGATCGACGCTGGCGACGGATCCAGCGGATCACGCTCCACAAACGAGGAAATGCGGGAGTTACCAACAAGAGTGAAGAAGTGGATAATAACGATGGAGCTCCAAAGGAGACTCCGTACGTGGAAGAATTATGGAAAAAGCTTTTCCAAGGACAATAACACACACAATGTTCCCAAAATAAGTACCAGAGGTACAGCAATGGATGGTTCTACGAATAGAAGAGATTGAAAGGAAGATATTGCCAAATCAGTGGCTCTCAGACAGAACTGAAGGAACCTCGATCCTCGATTGGAACCTCCTGTGGACCTGAAAGAGAAAACCTGAAAGAGAGGTACATGTCCTTGGGTCTCCGACGACAATAAAAAGCTGAAAGAAATTATATGATTAGTAAATGTGTGTTTGGATGGATGGATCTTTCCCACATAATTCTCTTTACTTTTAAATTGAACAAATGACTTATAATTAATAATAATTGACAGCGTATGAACCCTTACGAACAACCAAACGCAAACGGAGTCCGACCTGAAGGGCTCCGGACTCCCGGCAACGATGGAGGATTTTTGGCACTCCAGTTCCTAAAAGACATCACTCCTTCCCCCATCAACGACGTCACCAAAAAGCATGAAAATCACCCCTTAGTATTGAATGATCACCATAAAACCTTATGCTGAAGACCAAGGGACTAAAGGGGATAAAGATATTTGAAAATAATTGAATTTAAGATTAATTTAAACTGATGATGGCCCTTCAGTGTTAAATTACCACCATAAAAACTTATGCTGATAAATAAGGGACTGAAAGGAGGTGATATAAAAGAAAAACAAGAGAGACCTTCTTGGTGACGCTCCAGAGGAAAATTTAGCACCTCCGGACATAACTTAGGGGGAGATTGGCACCCCTAAGCATGGAAATGTGTGTGTGTACAACATGCATAACAATACAAAAGCTTAACCTATAGAGGGCAAACCGCGAGAAAACAACCCGGATTTTTCTCACGTTTTAACCCCCGTGTGTTTGTGAGTGTGTAAAAAGGGACACCTGAAAGAGAAAGTGACGGGGTGGACTTTTACAGGGTGTCCCGGGGGAGGCTGCTCATCAAGGTCAACGACAAGGAGGGCAAGTGTACATGCGTGTTTCTACCTTTTTCTTTCAAAGTCAAAGTGACTTTTCTCTTTAAGTCTTTCGGGCGACTTTTCTCTTTGAGTCTGAAGGACTCTTAATCTTTTAAGTTTGAAAATCTTTTTTTAAGAGAGAACAACCGAGAGAGAATTCAAGGTCAGCAATAGATCTGACATTGAACCTGGGGTCAAAGTCAAACAAATGCCTGGCTTTGCATTAAAAATTCATCAAAATCTAAATCCAGTGACACACCACAAAATATGGTGCGACACTGAATGTAGATCTAACAGAATTTTGCGATTTTCAAACTGTCATGCTTAGTAATGAACGGCCTTACTTGAACGAACTCTAGTAGATACCTGAAACAATAGAAAACGACACATTAGTTAAATATAGAATTAATAAAACCACCCTTATAGAATAACTTTCACTTTATTTCGCACCTTAGAGGGGTGCCTCTTTCATCAACCCCCGGACCTTAAATCGCCATCACCCCCTCGAATATCGATATCGACACCGCTTTACAGTGGCGACGCAGCGCTGCCAGATTGGCAGTTTCACCACGAAATTTAGGGCTTTTTTCAATACATCAGTAGGGCTTTTTTGACAGGAAAAATATAGTTATAATAATTGTGCAACCACGGCCCCCTCTACTTATCTATACTTAAGGTAGAGACGGCCGTGGTGCAACACAACTCGTTAATTAAAAAGCGAAGTAATTTGAGTTATTTTCATGAATATAAAATTAAAAAAGTTATTTCGCGGCAACCTGGTCCGCCCACTCTGGCAACACCGGTGTGCCTCAACACCATTGGTCCCCCACCTAAAGTTTGACTGACGCACTGCGGCATTTCTATAGCAATGAGTCACTTGACATGTTGTTGTATAGGTTCGTTTTAAAACAAAAATGGCCGCCACGCCTAATAGCTTAAGTAAGTTACTCTTTTGTTTTTTTTATATTCGTTTGTTTTAGTTTTTAGTCTAATCGCCCCTATTAGGCCCCCCAAATTAAATATTTTTAAGGCACAGAGGGTGAAAACGCGAAGAAGGCTTGGGCAGGCAACAAAGGACGCTTTTGGACCCTCAAGGCCATATTGATTAATGATTTATTTTAATGGGGTTGTAACTTGATTTCCGTTGGTTTTATGAGAAAAATCGTAGAGGGGTTTATTGTAGATCTCGAGGAGATCTACAAAATTGCTTCTATAGGTTTTTAGCGTAACCCTAATAGTTTTCAAGATATTTGATAATTTTTAATTGAAGTAATTTTTGCTATAGGGAGCCTTATAAGCCATTGGATTGTAGCCCCGAGGAAGCCTAAAGTGCCCCCCTAGGAGCTGATCGAGAAAACAAGCGGATTTATCAATGGGGCCTGATGGAGTCATGTGAACTCATTCATCATCATTTTAATCAATGTAAGTGGATGCCTGATTTTATTACAAAAAGCTTTAATTATTATTGGCCTGTTTGCTTTATTCATTATTATTTCGCCCTTTATATTTTTTTTATATGTGGGGGAGGGGGTGAAGGTGGTAGTAACTTAAAAGCACTTCAAAAGACTCTTAATCAAGTAGCCCGAAACAAGTGAAAGTTAACCTCAAAACAATAGAAGAAACCGTGAAACATAACTCACCTTTTCAAGGTATATTCCACCGCCTTATCGTCTACTTCTTAGGTCCTCTTCTGTCCCGTGTCCCTCAGGTGGACACGCACCCCCAATGGGCGGTTTAGACCACGGGGGGGAAGGAGAAAATAAAAAGAGAACGAAAAAATAAAAAATCAAAACAGGCAGTGGCACAACCGCCGAGCACGAATTGGTGATGCACGAGACCCAGTCTTTACATCCTATTGCACCCACCGTCGGTACGACCCCTTGACGACCTTTTAGAGGGGTTTATGAGGGGCACTGGTGCCCCTCTGACCCCCCCAAAGGGACGACACCGGACCGATCGCCGGTGGGCACCTGTGGAGACCTTGTCCAGAAGCACCACCCTCGGGTCGGGACTATATCGCCAACTAGATCTGCTACACCCTCTTTTGTTTTGGCACTATATGTCTCTATATACACTACACTGCACTTTATGCCTGAAACAAACGAGAGAGACATTTTTAAGTAAATTGATTAAGAAGAAAGGAGTTAAAAATGTTTTTTTTTGAGAGCCTCATCTGATGATCATCTTTTCAAGGTAAAAATGATCGAAATTGGTTTAGTAGAAGTGACTTTATCGACAGATTTGTAAATACCCTCCAAGTTAAGTTTTTTTTTTGTAAAACAGGCAAATGAGTCCCCCCAAATGGTCAGATTTGCTCGATTTAGGTCTCAAAAGCTTTGGAAAAACCTTTTGCAACTGTTAAGGCATAAATCATTTAAATCGGTTCAGTAGAACTGACTTTATTGACAAATTTGTGAAAATGGTATAGTCCGAGGACCACCTCAATTTAAAGTGTAATATATTCTCTTCCGGTTAATGGATTTTTTTAATTTGGACCTTAAAAGCTTTGGAAAAACCTGTTTTTCATAAAAAAGCCAAAAATTCCATAAAAAAAAATTTTCTATAGTGTTTCCTGTGCAGTGGGAGAAAATCATGAAAAACTGTTTTCCAAAAAAAGCCATTTTCTCAAAATCTATGAAAAATTTTGGGTTTTTTATTATGGCAACGGATGCTCCCTTTAAAGGCAAATCAAAAAGTATTTTACATGTTTTTTCGAAATTTGAACCGAAAAGAAGTTATTGACATTTTTAAAATTTTTGACTAAAAAATTTTCAAAATTTTTGAAAGTTATCAGGATCCAAAAATTTTTTTTGCCATGTATTAAGCATGAAGAGATAATGAAAAAAGTCTTATGAGAAAAGTTTCTATTTTCCATAGGAAAGCCAGGAAAAAAAAATGTTTATTAAAAAAAATCAATAGGGATAAAAACAGGTTTTATTTTTTTTCATAAATCCTATGGGTCTGAGAGAAAATTGATTTATATAAAAGTTGTTTGAAATAATAAGGACTATCCTTAGAACAAGAAATTTTCCTTGTATTTCCCATACAGTGGGAGAAAATCACGAAAAACTGTTTTCCAAAAAAAGCCATTTTCTCAAAATCTATGAGAAATTTTGGGTTTTTTATTGTGGCAATGGATGCTCCCTTTAAAGGCAAATCAAAAAGTATTTTACATGTTTTTTCGAAATTTGAACACAATAGAAGTTATTTGCAATTTACCATAAGAAAACCAGAAAAAAAAATACAAAAAAAAAAATTTTTTTTCAAAAGATCTATAGGTCTGACAAAAATATGATTTATATAAAAGTTGTTTGAAATATTAAGGGCTTTCCTCAAAAAAATTAATTTCCCTTTTATTTTCCATACAGTGGGAGAAAATCACGAAAAACTGTTTTCCAAAAAAAGCCATTTTCTCAAAATCTATGAAAAATTTTGGGTTTTTTATTATGGCAACGGATGCTCCCTTTAAAGGCAAATCAAAAAGTATTTTACATGTTTTTTCGAAATTTGAACACAACAGAAGTTATTCGCAATTTACCATAAGAAAACCAGAAAAAAAAATACAAAAAAAAATAATTTTTTTTTCAAAAGATCTATAGGTCTGACAAAAATATGATTTATATAAAAGTTGTTTGAAATAATAAGGACTATCCTTAGAACAAGAAATTTTCCTTTTATTTCCCATACAGTGGGAGAAAATCACGAAAAACTGTTTTCCAAAAAAAAGCCATTTTTTCAAAATCTATGAAAAATTTTGGGTTTTTTATTATGGCAATGGATGCTCCCTTTAAAGGCAAATCAAAAAGTATTTTACATGTTTTTTCGAAATCTGAACACAACAGAAGTTATTCGCAATTTACCATAAGAAAACCAGAAAAAAAAATACAAAAAAAATAAAATTTTTTCAAAAGATCTATGGGTCTGACAAAAATATGATTTATATAAAAGTTGTTTAATATATTAAGGGCTTTTCTTTAAAAAATTAATTTCCCTTTTATTTCCCATACAGTGGCAGAAAACCCCCTTTAACTTTCAACCCAAATTACAATAAAAACCGCACATTACCAGTAAAAGCCCTTTTGCACCAAACAGGGTTGAAAAGTGAACATTTCACTCCTCACTACCCCCTAAACGACACGTCAATAGGGTGAAAAACAAACAATTTATACAAATTCAAACATATTTTATTACATTACACAAATAATAAATTATGAAATAATAAAAATACAAGTCAAAGGTCATCTGGAGTCGAGAAAGAAGTGGGGCCCCCTGGTACCTTCTTGAATCTTATGCTTAAGAGGCTGTTCTCTGTCTTACTGTCTACATGTTCCTCTTTGACAATAATCCATTTTGCTATAGAGAAAAATTGGCTCACAGTCTTCGTGGCAAGGCATCGGTTGGTCTAAGGGGTGCATTTGTTCTCTAAATCTAATTTAAGGGATCTATGCTGGGTCTCAGGCCATTTTCAAGTAAAGTTTATCACAAATATAAACGACACAACACCAAAGTAAGTAAATATGTGAAGAGGAAGGTGCTATTCACTTTAGAACACTCTGCATAACACCTTGAATGTACAGTTCGTCACAAACACCACAAATATAAAACAACACAACACCAAAGTAACCAAACATGACGTGAGGGTGCTATTTAGTTTAGAACACCCTGTATATCAGCCCTTAAGGGAAACTGAGGAAAACCGAGTTAACAGGTGTAACCGTAAGTCATGCGAGGTTGCACTTAATGAAATATGTTCAAATACTTTTTCCTTTATCTAAGTGTTACCAAATTTCGAAAAAACATGCATCAATATTTAATAATTTCCATTGCCAAGTGATATTTACAAATGTACAAAATTAATTAATGAAAATGTCACTAACCTCTGGCCTCGGAGAGGCATTTCCTGACTTCTTTTGTTGGCACTGTTCCGGGCAAGGGAAGGGGAGCCCCCCCCACTGTTCTGAAACAAACCGAAAAACACTTTTAAAAAAAACCATAATCCCGAAGGATTTAACAAATTTCCGGGGGGAATTCAATAAAAAAATCGATATTTTATTAAGAGGTGGTTTGGGGTGGCCATTGTGACGTCACAAAGGTAAAAAATGGTATCCAGAAAAAAAATTATGCCCCCCTCAATGAAATATACACCAAAACGAGGCCCCCGACTCGTAGGACACGATTCGAGTACTTTTTCGGGTGTAACTCGTGAATTCACCCGATTTTACCGCTAAAAACCCTGTTGTCCCCCCCCTTCCGATGATCGAGATCTTACCGCGCGATTTTCGAGAGAAATAACAGGTGCCCACCCTTAAAAATTACCTCAAAACGAAGCTCATTGTTTAGAGAACACTTTTCGAACACTTCCAGTAATTACTCCCCACTTTTCCCGTGTTCCCGGACGATTTTCCGGGAGCAGTATCAGAAGAAGTTGCGGGGGCGGCCATCTTGACAGCAGCAGGGAACACTGCCGAACCAGTCGGGACTCGTGCAGGGCGCACGCGCGTTTTTCGCTTGTTTTATGATTCGTCCATTTTTTTTTGAATCGATTCGCGCCACCGTCGATCGATGTCATCGAACGGTGTCAATGTCAATATAAACAACAACAGGGTGCCCCTTTATTTGTAAACAAACCGATAAATAGGGTGTTTTGGCCCCAAGGAGCCCTATTTGACCGGGTTTTTTTTATTGATATGAATAAATTTAGATGCTCAGGTTTCCTGAGCAGCCTATACTCTTGTTTGTAGGTAATTATTGAGGGTTTTATGGGTATGTTTACCTTCAAGTGCATTTTCTCAGAAGAATTTTGCTTGAGCCCCAAAGGTTTATACATAAACCTGAAGCTGGTTTCAATCCCTTCAAGAATATGTAGGACACTTTAGCCCTTTAGGCAAGAAAAACTTAAATTTTACAAAATTTTGTGGTTACTTCTATTACCCGAGACCCCCACTATACTCACAGGTCCAAAAATCTTCTCAGAACAAATAACAGATTTGCTTGGTTTTGGTCTTGAAAGGTTCAGAAGAATGTTCTGCAACTTTGAAGACATTAATCATTCAACTTGGTTGAGCAGAACTCATTTTATCCATAAACTTGTTAAAGGTCTACCGAGAGAACCTTGTCATGGTAGAAAGTGGAATAACTTTTGTTCTATCTATTGGATTTGATTGACTTTAGTACTGGAAACTTTAGAAGGAAGTTCTGCAAATTTGGAGACTTGAATGACTCAATTTGGTGCCATAGAACTGCTTTTAGATACAAATTTGTTAAGGATCTATTAGTCGGAGACCTATTTTTGTATGAGGTGCACTATACCCTCTTCCTATGAACAGATTTTCTTGATTTTGGTCTTAAAAGCTTTGAATTAACGCTCTGCAACTTTTAAGACATAAACCATTCAAATTGGTACCATAGAACTGCTTTTGTGTACAGATATGTGAAAACCACATACTCCCAAGTCATATTTTTGTATAAGGTTCAATATCTTTTCTTCTTATGAATAAATTTTCTTGATTTTGGTCTTGAAATATTCAGAAGAACGTTCTGCAACTTTGAAGACATAAATTCTTCAACTTGGTTGAGCAGAACTCATTTTATCCATACATTTGTTAAAGGTCCACTGAGAGAACCCTCTCTTGGTACAAAGTGGAATAACTGTTGTTGTATTTATTGGATTTGATTGATTTTAGTACTGGAAGCTTTAGAAGAATGTTCTGCAGCTTTGGAGACTTGAATGATTCAAATTGGTGCCATAGAACTGCTTTCACATACAAAAATGTTAAGGATCTATTAGTCGGAGACCTATTTTTGTATGAGGTGCACTATACTCTCTACCTATGAACAGATTTTCTTGATTTTGGTCTTAAAAGCTTTGAATAAACGCTCTGCAACTTTTAAGAGATAAACCATTCAAATTGGTTCCATAAAACTGCTTTTAGATACAAATATGTGAAAATCCTATGCTCCCAAGTCATATTTTGGTATAAGGTTCAATATCTTCTCTTCTTATCAACAGATTTTCTTGATTTTGATCTTAAAAGCTTTGAATTAACCCTCTGCAACTTTTAAGACATAAACCATTCAAATTGGTACTATAGAACTGCTTTTGGGTACAGATATGTGAAAATCCCATACCCCCAAGTCATATTTTTGTAAAAGGTTCAATATCTTCTCTTCTTATCAACGGATTTTCTTGATTTTGGTCTTAAAAGCTTTGAATTAACCCTCTGCAACTTTTAAGACATAAACCATTCAAATTGGTACCATAGAACTGCTTTCGGGTAAAGATATGTGAAAATCCCATACTCCCAAGTCATATTTTTGTAAAAGGTTCAATATCTTCTCTTCTTATTAACAGATTTTCTTGATTTTGGTCTTAAAAGCTTTGAATTAACGCTCTGAAACTTTTAAGACATAAACCATTCAAATTGGTTCCATAAAACTGCTTTTAGATACAAATATGTGAAAATCCCATACCCCCAAGTCATATTTTTGTAAAAGGTTCAATATCTTCTCTTCTTATCAACAGATTTTCTTGATTTTGATCTTAAAATCTTTGAATTAACCCTCTGCAACTTTTAAGGCCTAAGCCATTTAAATTGGTACTATAGAACTGCTTTTTGGTACAGACTTGTTAAAATCCCATACCCCAAGTTATATTTTTGTAAGTTGTTCAATATCTTCTCTTCCTATCGACAGATTTTCTTGGTTTTGGTCTTAAAAGCTTCGAATTAACGCTCTGAAACTTTTAAGACATAAACCATTTAAATTGGTACCATAGAACTGCTTCTATATAGAAATATGTTAAAATCCTTTAGTCAAAACCCAGTTTTTGTATAAGGTTTAATATCTTCACTTCTAAGTAACAGATTTGCTTGATCTTGGTCTTGAAAGGTTTGGATTAACTTATTAAGCTCTTTTACATTCTTCTTCAGTGGCTTTAGCACAATTATCTTTGTTACTAGTAGATTCAGTACAAGATCTGTAACATACTTCAGCACCAGAAGTTCTTCGGCTAAATTCACTTTTTTTTTTTTAAAGATAAACTGATCAGAGTCAGATGTGTTAATAGTAGTTCTGAGTACTTCTATTGTTTTATTCGTAAATCTAAATGTAAAGAAAAACCTTCAAAATGTACTATTGTACCAATGTATACTGCAGAAACCAAAACAGAGTTGCTTCTGTACATTTAGATTGCTTAAAGAAATTAATTCTCTTCACACATTTGTTCAGTCATAAAGAAATCTTTAATAGCCCCTTGGCTAAGTACATACCAAGTGTCTATAATATGCTAGTGCTAAGAATATACTAAAAATAATGTAAGACATCTTTATCGAGAGGTGACCACATAATGCCTCAAGATTCTCATATTAACAAAGCTGGTGTCTTGCACAATTAATGGTATTCACTCAGTAAAGTATGACACAATAAAAACCATTTTTACCATCATCTAAAGTCAATAAAACTGATTTCTTGGTTTAAATTTAGTTGGGAAAACCAGGCTTTGCTTAGTACAATTTGTGCCAAAGAGGAAGCAAATTGTACTACTGATACATGCGAAATGGCTTCTTTGAAGTCATTAATTATTGAAGAAAGGTTTCCAAAATGTGATATAGAATGTACTGAAGAAGCACTATTGAACCCTCATGAAGAAGTGAAAGGACAAATACACTAAAAGAAGAGAGAAGCAAAATGCTCTTAGTCAGACTCACTTTATAAAAGTAACCAGCAAGAAAAACCTTTGGACCTAACAATAGATAGTTATCCTTGTTTCGGATTCTTTAAAGACATCTTCAGTTTGTACCTCAATGTTTCTATCGATAAGAACTTAATATAAAATATGCACGTTGATTAGATAAGTCAAAAGATGAGGAAAACATTGTATAAGTTTTATTAACTTAAGTGGTTTAATAAAAAAAAAGGATTACCTACAATGCTATAATAAGAATGTTAGAAGGAAATGAAAGAAGAGAAATAAAGCTGCAACAATTAGGTGTGGCTTATTTCTAGACAACTAGAACTTGAAATAACCAAATAGGTCTTTAACACCCCTGCATATTAATTATTCTTTAATATATTTGTTTTTAAATTGACCATGATTCTATATTTAACAAGAAAAAAGGATTTCCAATAATTAGCTTCTTGCTATTTCTCACATAAGTTTTTTAACTACATTGAAACCAAATTATTATGTTTTATCAGGAAAATATTTATATTTATTATCATTTTGTAACTTTCAGACATAAATCATTCAAATTGATTCGAGTAAAACTGACTCTATGTACGAGTTTATATAACTCATTTACTTTAGCCCCATTTTTTGTATAAACTGCAATATCTTCATTACTGATCAACCGATTTGATTGATTTTGGTCTTAAAAGTTCCAGAAGAACGTTCTGCACCTTTCAAGACATAAATCTTTCAAATTGAATGAATAGAATTGACTCTATGTACAAGTTTACATAAGCCATTTACTTTAGCCTCATTTTTTTGTATAAAGTGCAACATTTCCCTTCCGATTAACAGATTTACTTAATTTTGGTCTTGAAAGCTTTGGATTAATGTTCTTCAACTTTTAAAACATGAATTATTACAATTGGATGAGTTGAACTGACTTTATATCCAAATGTATAAAAACCTACTGAAAAACACTTTTAGGTCAAATACCCCAATTATCTTTACCCTAACTCCCTTGAATGTTGTATCAGACCGAACGTTTAATATAAAATTTATTAAAGCAATTAAAACAGATGAAAGTAGGTAGAAATAAAACACATCAAACAAACTCTATTGCCCCTAAACAATACGATTAGGGAAAGAAAACTCAATTTTTCACTTTCAAAGTATACTTTTATTGCTATAAAATATATTTAACATTAACATATAACATTTATATAAATAGAAGAAAACCGAAGGCCCAGTCATCTGCAAACTGCCCCCTTGCTGTCCAGAATTGGCCCCTAGTGACTTCTTGAAACAAAACAAAAGCAGAGTCTCCGAGGAACCTCTGGTGAGTTGATTATGGAAAATTGTTTTTCTTCAAGCATTATTTGCATTGCACATTTAAAGCACAAAAAATTAATCATGTCTACACTCAAATATAAAAGATTGGTCTAGCACCAAGCTTTATTACATCAAATATAAAGGGTTACAGGATATTTTAGCATAATACATTTGTTAAAAATATCACAAAAGCACAACACTAAAAAAGCACAAAAACTATAGCACTACACTAACAAAATGATGGAAGCAAATTTGCGAGGGAGTGTTAGGGTAAAGGCACTAAGTACTTTTGAATGCCCTGTATATCTCCTTAAGAGGAAATATACATAAAACGTGTCACCAATATATGCACCAAATACTTTTAACCTCTATATAAATATGAGCAAATTTCAATAAAGCATGCACAAAAATCCAAATTAACAAAACCCCACTAACCTCTATAGCCTCTAAGAGGCTTCTTCTCGTCTTTTTCTTATGTCCTCTCCTCTGGGCACTGATTACCACCCGAGAGGGAGTCTACTTGCTTATATCTGAAAGAAAAGGATAAACATATTTGAGAAACCAGTAAATCCAAGGGATTTAACAAATTTCCAAGGAAAATCAATAAGAAACTATTTGAATGAATGAAAATCCAATAATGAAATCGATATTTTATAAGGGAGAGTTAAGGCGGCCATTTTGTCCCTGCTTGACGTCACCCAAGCGAGTCTAATGACCCTTGAAAAGTGAAAATTTTTTCACACGAATTTCCACAAAAAAAATTTGTCCCCACTATTGAATTATACACCAAAATGAGGCCCTCGATGCATAGAACACTAATCAAGTACTTTTTTTTATGCAACTCAAGAATTATCCCTGTTTTCACGAAAAAACCACTTTCGACCAAACAACAAAGGAACGTACAGAAAACGTTCATCTTACCTGACGATTTACCGTCGAAAAAACGGGTGCACACCCATGAAAATTACATCAAAATGAACCTCGCGGTTTAGAGAACACTTTTCACATGTTTTTTATAATTAATTCCCACTTTTCCCGATTTCCTGGACGATTTTCCGGGAGCTCCCCCCTAATTCCAGCGACCACTTGCCTCACTGCTAAGACCGAGGGGCATGCGCGTCGAGTCCTTGTTTCGACACCTGTCAAAGGGATTGCTGATGTAGAGTAAATCCGAAGTTCATGGTCACCGAGGATTGTACGGATCCCCTATTGTGATCACAAGATATCACAACAATTTTGCCCCAAAAAAAAGGCCGATTTGGATGGTTTTTTTAAGATGAAATGGAGAAGAAAGTGCCATAATATCTGCAATTTTCAACGGATTTTCATGGAAATTGGCTCTAAGGAAAGGAATTTTAATTTGGAACAAAATGTGTGTCTATGAAAATTTCGAAAAACTGGAAAGTTCCAGAGTTAAATGCAAAAATTGGAACATGTGTCAAATTAATAAGTGCCTCAATGTAAAACTTTAATAATTTCCTCAATTTTCCACCGATTTTCATGGAAACAGGCTCTAAGGAAAGGGATTTTAGTTTAGAACAAAAAGTGTGTCTATGAAAATTTCGAAAAACTAGAGAGTTCCAGAGTTAAATGCAAAAATTGGAACATGTGTCAAATTAATAAAAGTGCCTCAGTGGAAAACTAATAATTTCTTCAATTTTCCACCGATTTTCATGGAAATTGGCTCTTAGGAAAGGGATTTTAATTTAGAACAAAAAATTTGTTTATGAAAATTTCGAAAAACTGGAAAGTTCCAGAGTTAAATGCAAAAATTGGAACATGTGTCAAATGAATAAGCGTCTCAGTGTAAAACTTTAATAATTTCCTCAATTTTCCACCGATTTTCATGGAAATAGGCTCTAAGGAAAGGGATTTTAATTTGGAACAAAAAATGTGTCTATGAAAATTTCGAAAAACTGGAGAGTTCCAGAGTTAAATGCAAAAATTGGAACATGTGTCAAATTAAGAAGTGTCTCAGTGGAAAAACTTCAATAATTTCCTTAATTTCCCATCGATTTTCATGGAAACAGGCTCTAAGGAAAGGGATTTTAGTTTAGAACAAAAAGTGTGTCTATGAAAATTTCGAAAAACTGGAGAGTTCCAGAGTTAAAGGGAAAATTTGGAACAGGTGTCAAATTAATAAGTGTCTCCGTGGAAAAACTTCAATAATTTCCTCAATTTTCCACCGATTTTCATGGAAAAAGGCTCTAAGGAAAGGGATTTTAGTTTAGAACAAAAAATGTATCTATGAAAATGTCGAAAAACTGGAAAGTTCCAGAGTTAAAGGGCCAATTTGGGACAGGTGTCAAATGAATAAGTGTCTCATTGGAAAACTGCAACAATTTCCTCAATTTCCCCACGATTTGCACGGAAATTGGCTCTAAGCAAAGGGATTTTAATTTAGAACAAAAAGTGTCTCTATAGAAATTTCGAAACACTGGAAAGTTCCAGAGTTAAAGGAGGTTATTGAAAAATATGACAAATAAGGGTCTCGTAAGTGGAAACCTTGAATAGTTTCCTTAATTTCCAACAGATTTCTATGCAAATGGGCTTTATGCAAAGGGGTTTTAATTTAGCACAATAAATTTACCAAATTTATAATATTTAAAAAAAAATGGATAATTTCAGAGTTGAAGGGGGATATTGAAAAATGTGACAAACTAACAAGGGAGTCTTAAGAGGAAAACTGGAATAACTTCCTTAATTTCCTACCGATTGTCATAAAAATTGGACTAAAAGAAAGGATTTTTCTTATCAAACAAAATACATCTCTACAAAACTTCTCAAAAAACTAACGGTTTTTGACCTAAAAGGAGCTGAAACTGAGCTTTGATCAAACTATGCAATAACTCCTCCAATTTTCATGGAAATTTGAAAAATATATATCCCTCCAGCACTAACAACAACACAAACACAATAATCAATACAAAAATCAATAAAAACAAATGTACAAACCTTGAAGCTCCTTTACAGAGCACCAAATCTCGAAGAGGGTAAAAATAAGACACAAACAACCAACTTTATTGAACCCTAACCAACAATATGATTAGGGAAAGAAAACTCAATTTTTCATATTTTAAGCATATTATTCTTATTGTCAATGGTACAATACATATATATAAATAAATAAATAAATAAATAAATAAAACATATAGTAAGTAAAAGCTGCGGTCCAGTAATCTGCAAACTACTCTCCTGCTCTCCAGAACTGGCTCCTAGTGATTTCTTAAAACGCAGCTTCATTCTTCCTATTGAACCTCAGGTGCAGTTATTTATGGAAAATTGTGTTTCCTGGATCACTATTTGGTGTGATCCAGGAAACTATCTTATAATATACATTAAAAAAAAAAACAATTGGCTTTACACCAATTGTTACAATATAAAGAATCTATGTTACAATATCAGGTTCGTTAAATAATAAAATTTATTAAAGGTATTATATACACAAACACACTCACTACACAAAAAGCACAAAAATGAGCACTACCGATAGCAAAGCGAGGAAATATACAAAGGAAAGGCACTATAGGCCACCCTGTATACCTTCTAAGGGAAAAAAAGGTCTGAAAAGCTTTGAATTAACGCTCTGCAACTTTTAAGACATAAACCATTCAAATTGGTACCATAGAACTGCTTCTATATACAAATATGTTAAAATCCTCTAGTTAAAGCCCAGTTTTTATAAAAGGTTCAATATCTTCACTTCTAAGTAACAGATTAACTTGCTCTAGGTCTTGAAAGGTTTAGATTAACTAATTAATTAAGCTCTTCAGTGGCTTTCGTACAATTATCTGTTTTACCAGTAGATTCAGTACAAGACACACTTTAGCACCAGAAGTTCTTCGGCTAAATTCACATTTTTTTTTGAAGGATAAAATGATCAAAGTTAGTCTACTGTTTTATTGATTAATCTAAATGTGAAGCAAAACCTTCAAAATGTACTGCAGAAACCTACCCACTGCTAAGAATATACCCAATATATCTTTATCGAGAGGTGACCACAAAATGCCTTAAGATTCTCATATTAACAAAGCTGGTGTCTTGCACAATTAATGGTATTCACTCAGTAAAGTATGACACAATAAAAACCATTTTTACCATCATCTAAAGTCAATAAAACTGATTTTCTTGTTTAAATTTACTTGGGAAAACCAGGCTTTGCTTAGTACAATTTGTGCCAAAGAGGAAGCAAATTGTACTACTGATACATGCGAAATGGCTTCTTTGAAGTCATTAATTGAAGAAAAGTTTCCAAAATGTGATAGGACATAAATGTACTAAAGAAGCACTATTGAAACCTCATGAAGAAGTGAAAAGACAAATACAGTAAAAGAAGAGAGAAGCAGAATCCTCTTAGTCAGACTCACTTTATAAAAGTAACCAGCAAGAAGAACCTTTGGACCTCACAATACATATTAGTTATCCTTGTTTTGGAATCTTCAAAGACTTCTTCAGTTTTGTACCTCAATGTTTCTATCGATAAGAACTTAATATAAAAAATGCACATTGATTAGATAAGTCAACTGATGAGGAAAACAATGTATAAGTTTTATTAACTCGAGTTGTACCTACAATGCTATAATAAGAATATTAGAAGGAAATGAAAGGATTACTGAGACTTGAAATAACCAAATAGGTCTTTTAAACACCCCTTATATTCATTTTCATATTGACCATGGTTCTGTATTTAAAAAGAAAGAAAATGATTGCCTATAATCAGCTTATTGATATTTCTAACATAAGTTTTTCAACTACATTGAAACCAAATTAATGTTTTATATTGAAAATGTTCATTTCTATTATCATTCTTCAACTTTGAGACATTATTCATTCAAATTGGTTCAAGTAAAACTGGCTCTGTGTTCGAGTTTACATAAGTCATTGATTTCAGCCCCATTTTTTGTATAAACTTCAATATCTTCATTACTGATCAACCGATTTGATTGATTTTGGTCTTAAAAGTTCCAGAAGAACGTTCTGAAACTTTCAAGACATAAACCATTCAAATTGAATGAATAGAATTGACTCTATGTACACGTTTACATAAGTCATTTACTTTATCCCCATTTTTTGTATAAAGTGCAACATCTTCCCTTCCGATTAACAGATTTACTTAATTTTGGTCTTGAAAGCTTTGGATTAATGTTCTTCAACTTTTAAAACATGAATTATTACAATTGGATGAGTAGAACTGAGTTTATATCCAAATGTATAAAAACCTACTGAAAAACACTTTTAGGTCAAATACCCCAATTATCTTTACCCTAACTCCCTTGAATGTTGTATCAGACCGAACGTTTAATATAAAATTCATTAAAAACAATTACAACAGATGAAAGTAGGTAGAAATAAAACACATCAAACAAACTTTACTGCCCCTAAACAATACGATTAGGGAAAGAAAACTTCAATTTGTCAGTTTCAAAGTATACTTTTATTGCTATAACATATATATTTAACATTAACATCTAATATTTATATAAATAGAAGAAAACCGAAGGCCCAGTCATCTGCAAACTGCCCCCTTGCTGTCCAGAATTAGCCCCCAGTGACTTCTTGAAATAAAACAAAAGCAGAGTCTCCGAGGAACCTCTGGTGAGTTGATTATGGAAAATTGTTTTTCTTCAAGCATTATTTGCATTAAAGCACAAAAAATTAATCATGTCTACACTCAAATATAAAAGATTGGTCTAGCACCAAGCTTTATTACATCAAATATAAAGGGTTACAGGATATTTTAGCATAATACATTTGTTAAAAATATCACAAAAGCACAACACTAAAAAAGCACAAAAACTAGCACTACACTAACAAAATGATGGAAGCAAATTTGCGAGGGAGTGTTAGGGTAAAGGCACTAAGTACTTTTGAATGCCCCGTATATCTCCTTAAGAGGAAATATACATAAAACGTGTCACCAATATATGCACCAAATACTTTTAACCTCTATATAAATATGAGCAAATTTCAATAAAGCATGCACAAAAATCCAAATTAACAAAACCTCACTAACCTCTATAGCCTCTAAGAGGCTTCTTCTCGTCTTTTTCTTATGTCCTCTCCTCTGGGCACTGATTACCACCCGAGAGGGAGCCTACTTGCTTATATCTGAAAGAAAAGGATAAACATATTTGAGAAACCAATAAATCCAAGGGATTTAACAAATTTCCGAGGAAAATCAATAAGAAACTATTTGAATGAATGAAAATCCAATAATGAAATCGATATTTTATAAAGGAGAGTTAAGGCGGCCATTTTGTCCTTGCTTGACGTCACCCAAGCGAGTCTAATGACCCTTGAAAAGTGAAAATCTTTTCACACAAATTTCCACAAAAAAAAAATTGTCCCCACTATTGAATTATACACCAAAATGAGGCCCTCGATGCATAGAACACTAATCAAGTACTTTTTTTTATGCAACTCAAGAATTATCCCTGTTTTCACGAAAAAACCACTTTCGACCAAACAACAAAGGACCGTACAGAAAACGATCATCTTACCTGACGATTTACCGTCGAAAAAACGGGTGCACACCCATGAAAATTATATCAAAATGAACCTCGCGGTTTAGAGAACACTTTTCACATGTTTTTTATGATTAATGCCCACTTTTCCCGATTTCCTGGACGATTTTCCGGGAGCTCCCCCCTAATTCCAGCGACCACTTGCCTCACTGCTAAGACCGAGGGGCATGCGCGTCGAGTTCTTGTTTCGACACCTGTCAAAGGAATTGCTGATGTAGAGTAAATCCGAAGTTCATGGTCACCGAGGATTGTACGGATCCCCTATTGTGATCACAAGATATCACAATAATTTTGCCCCAAAAAAAAGGCCGATTTGGATGGTTTTTTTTAAGATGAAATGAAGAAGAAAGTGCCATAATATCTGCAATTTTCAACGGATTTTCATGGAAATTGGCTTTATGGAAAGGGATTTTAGTTTAGAACAAAAAATGTGTCTATGAAAATTTCAAAAAACTAAGAAATTCCAGAGTTAAAGGGCAAATTTGGAACAGGTGTCAAATTAATAAGTGTCTCAGTGGAAAACCTTCAATAATTTCCTCAATTTTCCACCGATTTTCATGGAAATTGGCTCTAAGGAAAGGGATTTTAATTTAGAACAAAATGTGTTTTTCAAAAGTCTATAAAACTTTTGAAAAACTGGAAAATGCCAGAGTTACAGGGACATGTTGGAAGAGATGCCTAAGACAAATCGCCATAATTTCACCAATTTTCCACCGATTTTCATGGAAATGGGCTCTATGGAAAGGGTTTTTAATTTAGAACAAAAAGTGTCTATGAAAATTTTGAAAAACTGGAAAATTCTAGAGTTAAAGGTAAAAATTGGAATAGGTGTCAAATTAATAAGTGTCTCAGTGGAAAAACTTCAATAATTTCCTTAATTTGCCACTAATTTTAATGGATTTAATTGGCTCTAAGAAAAGAAATTTTAATTTAAAACAAAAAAATGTATTTATGAAAATTTCAAAAACTGGAAAGTTCCAGAGTTAAAGGCAAAAATTGGAACATGTGTCAAATTAATAAGTGTCTCAGTGGAAAAACTTTAATAATTTGCACAATTTTCCACCGATTTTCATGGAAATTGGCTCCAACAAGAGGGATTTTAGTTTAGAACAAAAGGTGTGTCTATGAAAATTTCGAAAAACTGGAGAGTTCCAGAGTTAAATGCAAAAATTGGAACATGTGTCAAATTAATAAGTGTCTCCGTGGAAAAACTTTAATAATTTCCTCAATTTTCCACCGATTTTCATGGAAATTGGCTCCAAGGAAAGGGATTTTAGTTTAGAACAAAAAGTGTGTCTATGAAAATTTCGAAAAACTGGGAAATTCCAGAGTTAAAGGGCAAATTTGGAACAGGTGTCAAATTAAAAAGTGTCTTAGTGGAAAACTTTAATAATATCCTCAATTTTCCACCAATTTTCTTGGAAAAAGGCTCTAAGAAGAAGGATTTTAATTTAGAACAAAAAATGTATTTATAACAATTTGGAAAAACTGGAAAGTTCCAGAGTTAAAGGAGGTTATTGAAAAATATGACAAATAAGTGGAAACCTTGAATAGTTTCCTTAATTTCCAACAGATTTCTATGCAAATGGGCTTTATGCAAAGGGTTTTTAATTAAGCACGATAAGTTTATGAAATTTATACAATTAAAAAAAATTATATAATTCCAGAGTCGCAGGGGGATATTGAAAAATGTGACAAACTAACGAGGGAGTCTTAAGAGGAAAACTGGAATAACTTCCTTAATTTCCTACCGATTGTCATGAAAATTGGACTAAAAGAAAGGATTTTTCTTTTCAAACAAAATACATCTCTACAAAAATTCTCAAAAATCAACGGTTTTTGATCTAAAAGGAGCTGAAACTGAGCTTTGATCAAACTATGCAATAATTCCTTCAATTTTCATGGAAATTTGAAAAATATATATCCCTCCAGCACTAACAACAACACAAACACAATAATCAATACAAAAATCGATAAAAACAAATGTACAAACCTTGAAGCTCCTTTACAGAGCACCAAATCTCGAAGAGGGTAAAAATAAAACACAAACAACCAACTTTATTAAACCCTAACCAATAATAATATGATTAGGGAAAGAAAACTCAATTTTCCATATTTAAAGCATATTATTCTTATTGTCAATGGTACAATACATATATATAAATAAATAAATCATATATAGTAAGTAAAAGCTGTGGTCCAGTCATTTGCAAACTACTCCCCTGCTCTCCAGAACTGGCTCCTAGTGATTTCTTAAAATGCAGCTTCATTCTTCCTATTGAACCTCTGGTGCAGTTATTTATGGAAAATTGTGTTTCCTGGATCACTGTTTGGTGTGATCCAGGAAACTATCTTATATACATTAAAAAAAAAAGCAATTGGCATTACACCAATTGTTACAATATAAGTTTCATTAAATAATAACATTTATTAAAGGTATTATACACAAACACACTCACTACACAAAAAGCACAAAAATTAGCACTACCGATAGCAAAGCGAGGAAATATACAAAAGAAGGGCACTATAGGGCACCCTGTATACCTTCTAAGGGAAGATATACATAATAACAACCAAAAAACAGTCAAAATCATATCAAATATGCGCATAATAATAATAATAATAGCAAAGATTAAAGCAAAATGTATAAAAACGTTGGCAATTTAACCACAAAACCTTATTGCAACAGTGCATTAATAATATTTTCTTTTTTTTTTGTAAATGTTGCCAAATTTAAAAAAAATATTTAATTGCAAGACAGTATTATTCTTACTTGTTAAGCACCATTGGTAAATTTTAATTTAATTAGCACAAATTGCATAAAAACAATTAATGTCACTAAAAGAGAGTGTTTCCTTATATTTTCTTTTGCTCAACTCCCTCCGGACACTGACTACATTCAAGAGGGGGCCACACCATAGTTGCTATGAAATTTGTGATAAAACCACTTGAATATGAATATTTTTATGTTAAATTGTTGGTAAAATCGTTTTTTTATTATAGAATTTCACTATACTAACGAGAAAAAAGGAAAATACATTTGAACAAATGAGCAAAAAAGATTAAATCCACCCCATCCAATACAAATCAATATAAAATCAATCTGATAGTGTGGAGTTTCCATAAGGGCCGAAATGATGGCGGCCATTTTCTCGTTCGTGAAAAGTGAAAATCTTTTTACACGAATTTCCATTACAAAAAAATTGTCCCCACTATTGAATTATACACCAAAATGAAGCCCTCGATTCATAGAACACGATTCAAGTACTTTTTTTTATGCAACTAAAGAATTATCCCATTTATCACGAAAAAACCACTTTCGACAAAACAACAAAGGAACGTACAGAAAACGATCATCTTACCTGACGATTTACCATCGAAAAAACGGGTGCACACTATTGAAAATTACATCAAAATGAACCTCGCGGTTTAGAGAACACTTTTCACACGTTTTTTATGATTAATTCCCACTTTTCCCGATTTCCTGGACGATTTTCCGGGAGCTCCCCCCTAATTCCAGCGACCATTTGCCTCACTGGTAAGACCGAGGGGCATGCGCGTCGAGTTCTTGTTTCGACACCTGTCAAAGGAATTGCTGATGTGGAGTAAATTCGAAGTTCAAGGTCACTGAGGATTAGACGGATGCCCTATTGTGATCACGAGATATCACAAATTTGGAAATGGGGATTAAAATGTGGTATTGGGTAATATAATGAAAAAGGCCGATTGGGATGGTTTTTTTAAGATGAAATAAAGAAGAAAGTGCCACAATATCCGTCATTTTTAACCGATTTTCATGGAAATTGGCTCTAAGGAAAGGGTTTTTGATTAAGAACAATGAGAGTGTCTCAGTAAAAAAACTGGAATATTTTCCTAATTTCCCACCAATTTTCATCGGTGCAGAACAATAATCCAAAGATTTTAAGACCAAAATCAAGAAAATCTGTTGATAGGAAGAGAAGATATTGAACATTATACAAAAATGTGACTTGGGGGTATGGGATTTTCACATGTCTGTAGCCAAAAGCAGTTCTACGGTACCAATTTTAATGGTTTATGTCTTAAAAGTTGCAGAGCGTTAATTCAGAGCTTTTAAGGCCAAAATCAAGAAAATCTGTCTATAGGAAGAGAAGATATTAAACAATTTACAAAAATATGACTTGGGGTATGGGATTTTCACATATCTGTACCCAAAATCAGTTCTATGGTACCAATTTGAATGGTTTATATTTTAGAAGTTGCAGAGCGTTAATTCAAAGCTTTTAAGACCAAAATCAAGAAAATCTGTTCATAGGAAGAGAAGATATTGAACAATTTACAAAAATATGACTTGGGGGTATGGGATTTTTACAAATCTGTAGCCAGAAGCAGTTCTAGGGTACCAATTTGAATGGTTTATGTCTTAAAAGTTGCAGAGCGTTAATTCAAAGCTTTTAAGACCAAAATCAAGAAAATCTGTCGATAGGAAGAGAAGATATTGAACAATTTACAAAAATATGACTTGGGGGGTATGGGATTTTTACAAGTCTGTAGCCAAAAGCAGTTCTACCGTACCAATTTTAATGGTTTATGTCTTAAAAGTTGCAGGGCGTTAATTCAAAGCTTTTAAGACCAAAATCAAGAAAATCTGTCGATAAGAAGAGAAGATATTGAACAACTTATATGACTTGGGGGTATGGGATTTTTACATATCTGTACCCAAAAGCAGTTTTATAGTACCAATTTTAATGGTTTATGTCTTAAAAGTTGCAGAGCGTTAATTCAAAGCTTTTAAGACCAAAATCAAGAAAATCTGTCTATAAGAAGAGAAGATATTGAACAATTTACAAAAATATGACTTGGGGGTATGGGATTTTTACAAATCTGTAGCCAGAAGCAGTTCTAGGGTACCAATTTCAATGGTTTATGTCTTAAAAAATGCAGAGCGTTAATTCAAAGCTTTTAAGACCAAAATCAAGAAAATCTGTCGATAGGAAGAGAAGATATTGAACAATTTACAAAAATATGACTTGGGGGTATGGGATTTTTACAAGTCTGTAGCCAGAAGCAGTTCTATGGTACCAATTTGAATGGTTTATGTCTTAAAAGTTGCAGAGCATTAATTCAAAGCTTTTAAGACCAAAATCAAGAAAATCTGTCGATAGGAAGAGAAGATATTGAACAATTTACAAAAATATGACTTGGGGGTATGGGATTTTTACAAGTCTGTAGCCAGAAGCAGTTCTATGGTACCAATTTGAATGGTTTATGTCTTAAAAGTTGCAGAGCGTTAATTCAAAGCTTTTAAGACCAAAATCAAGAAAATCTGTCAATAAGAAGAGAAGATATTGAACATTATACAAAAATATGAATTGGGGGTATGGGATTTTAACATGTCTGTACCCAAAAGCAGTTCTATGGTACCAATTTGAATAGTTTATGTCTTAGAAGTTGCAGAGCGTTAATTCAAAGCTTTTAAGACCAAAATCAAGAAAATCTGTCGATAAGAAGAGAAGATATTGAACAATATACAAAAATATGACTTGGGGGTATGGGATTTTTACATGTCTGTACCCAAAAGCAGTTCTATGATACCAATTTTAATGGTTTATGTCTTAAAAGTTGCAGAGCGTTAATTCAAAGCTTTTAAGACCAAAATCAAGAAAATCTGTCTATAAGAAGAGAAGATATTGAATAATTTACAAAAATATGACTTGGGGGTATGGGATTTTTACATGTCTGTACCCAAAAGCAGTTCTATGATACCAATTTTAATGGTTTATGTCTTAAAAGTTGAAGAGCGTTAATTCAAAGCTTTTAAGACCAAAATCAAGAAAATCTGTCTATAAGAAGAAAAGATATTGAATAATTTACAAAAATATGACTTGGGGGTATGGGATTTTTACATGTCTGTACCCAAAAGCAGTTCTATGGTACCAATTTGAATGGTTTATGTCTTAAAAGTTGCAGAGCCTTAATTCAAAGCTTTTAAGACCAAAATCAAGAAAATCTGTCGATAAGAAGAGAAGATATTGAACAATATACAAAAATATGACTTGGGGGTATAGGATTTTTACATGTATGTAGCCAAAAGCAGTTCTATGGTACCAATTTCAATGGTTTATGTTTTAAAAGTTGCAGAGCGTTAATTCAAAGCTTTTAAGACCAAAATCAACAAAATCTGTCTATAAGAAGAGAAGATATTGAATAATTTACAAAAATATGACTTGGGGGTATGGGATTTTTACATGTCTGTACCCAAAAGCAGTTCTATGATACCAATTTTAATGGTTTATGTCTTAAAAGTTGCAGAGCGTTAATTCAAAGCTTTTAAGACCAAAATCAAGAAAATCTGTTTATAAGAAGAGAAGATATTGAATAATTTACAAAAATATGACTTGGGGGTATGGGATTTTTACATGTCTGTACCCAAAATCAGTTCTATGGTACCAATTTCAATTGTTTATGTCTTAAAAGTTGCAGAGTGTTAATTCAAAGCTTTTAAGACCAAAATCAAGAAAATCTGTCGATAAGAAGAGAACATATTGAACAATTTACAAAAATATAACTTGGGGGTATGGGATTTTCAAATATCTGTACCCAAAAGCAGTTCTATGGTACCAATTTGAATGGTTTATGTCTTAAAAGTTGCAGAGCGTTAATTCAAAGCTTTTAAGACCAAAATCAAGAAAATCTGTCGATAAGAAGAGAATATTTGAACATTTTACAAAAATATTACTTGGGGGTATGGGATTTTTACATGTCTGTACCCAAAAACAGTTCTATGGTACCAATTTGAATGGTTTATGTCTTAGAAGTTGCACAGCGTTAATACAAAGCTTTTAAGACCAAAAACAAGAAAATCTGTCCATAGGAAGAGAATATATTGAACAATATACAAAAATATTACTTGGGGGTATGGGATTTTTACATGTCTGTACCCAAAAACAGTTCTATGGCACCAATTTGAATGGTCTATGTCTTAAAAGCTTCAGAAAGTTAATCCAAAGCTTTTAAGACCAAAATCAAGCAAATCTGCTCATAACAAAAGAAGATATTCAAATTTAAAAATATGGGGCTCTATAAATAGGACATTTATTTTAGCCCAACATTTTTTATTTATATACAGACAAATAATTATACATTTTAATAAACCCTATCGGTAGTTTCAACTGTCACAAATTAATTAACACCGACCTTATTCATAAGAAAATTGAATTAGTTGCAAATGTATTTTCATGCAACCAACGTTTTCATGTGCACAAAGTAAAAGGTACCTTCGATTTCTTCTGTAGACCTTCAGAAACTGACCAAATTAAGAAGGAGAGACTTTTGAATATAAATTCGAAATCTGCACTTCATATCGTGCCAAATAACGAGGATTTTACTTTAAAAATTTTATGAATTTCATCAAAAAACAGAAAATGTTCAACCTAAATTTTGCTCTTTCTTAAATAAAAAAAAATTTGCTACTTAGACATTATGCTGTTACTTAAAAGAAATCGAAATGGGATTTATAGCAAATCTCTTAAAGATATTTAGGAAATTATGTAGAAAGAGAGTCTACAATGAATTATTACCTTTGAAACAGTCTAATGCACATTTGCAGAATATTGGAACATGTTTTTAATACAACTTTAATTTTTGGTTATTTAACCATAATACCCAAAGTCAGCAGTGATTATCCAACTTTCATGATTTTAGTGTTAAAAAGGTTTAGAAGAACGTTCTGCAAATTTTCAAAACATCATTGATTGAAAAGGACAATTATTGACTTTACTTACTAGTAATTTTTAAGAAAAATAGACTTTACTCAACTGAGTTACTATATAACTCTAATATCAGCGATATATATATAATCATCTGTAGATAGAAAAATTATGTTCTTTTGTATATATATATGCATAACAATCTTACTTTGCCACAGAATCATAAGCAAAATTAACCTTGTTTTAGGCCATTATTAGGGTGATTTTATTAATCAAGAAATATTAGATTATAGTGCGAATTATCAACTAATTTCTGAATTATTTCTCTTTTCAAGTCAAAAAGTAGCTTTATTTGTAATTAACAAAATAGCGTTGTGTACAAAGCCTATCTCTTAATTTCTAAGTGAGTCAATACACAAAGCACATTTATTATTCTTTTAGTTTTGTATCAGTTGCATATAAAATAATGAGAGTAAAATTAAATAATGCAATAAGCAATGTAGGACATATAAGATTTAATCAAATAACATTGAACAATTTCTCTTTTCTACCTTATATTAAATTCTTCTTGTCCTTTTATTATTAGTAGTATCAAATGGCTTTAAGAGTAGATTGCTGTTATATATGTAGTGTAGTTTTTGACTACTTAAATGATTCATTTAAAGAACTTTAGGAAATAGCTGCAATCCAAACATGGTCAAGATTAACAGATTTCTTTAATATGTACTTTTATATAAATTGAAGGAAATTTTTGTACCTTGTTTGATATGAATAATTGCAATATATTCACTTCTGATTATCAGATTTACTTGATTTTAGTCTTGAAAGCTTTGGCAGAACGTTCTTCAACTTTTGAGACATGAATTATTAAAATTGGATAAGTAGAACTGACTTTATAGTAAAATTTATAAATACCTACCGAGAAAGCCTTTTAGGTCCAACCTTTACCCTAACTCCCTTGAATGCTGTATCAGAACGAACGTTTAATATAAAATTTATTAAAAACAATTAAAACAGATGAATGTAGGTAGAAATAAAACACATCAAGCAAACTTTATTGCCCCTAAACAATACGATTAGGGAAAGAAAACTCAATTTTTCACTTTCAAAGTATACTTTTATTGCTATAAAATATATTAATAACATTAACGTATAATATTTATATAAATAGAAGAAAACCGAAGGTCCAGTCGTCTGCAAACTGCCCCCTTGCTGTCCAGAATTAGCCCCTAGTGACTTCTTGAAACAAAACAAAGAGTCTCCGAGGAACCTCTGGTGAGTTGATTATGGAAAATTGTTTTTCTTCAAGCATTATTGGCATTAAAGCACAAAAAATTAATCATGTCTACACTCAAATATAAAAGATTGGCCTAGCACCAAGCTTTATACATCAAATATAAAGGGTTACAGGATATTTTAGCATAATACAACATTTGTTAAAAATATCACAAAAGCACAACACTAAAAAAAGCACAAAAACTAGCACTACACTAACAAAAAGATAGCAGCAAATTTGCGAGGGAGTGTTATAGGGTAAAGGCACTAAGTACTTTCGAATTCCCTGTATATCTCCTTAAGAGGAAATATACATAAAACGTGTCACCAATATATGCACCAAATACTTTTAACCTCTATATAAATAAATATTAGCAAATTTCAATAAAGCATGCACAAAAATCCAAATTAACAAAACCCCACTAACCTCTATAGCCTCTAAGAGGCTTCTTCTCATCTTTTTCTTATGTCCTCTCCTCTGGGCACTGATTACCACCCGAGAGGGAGTCTACTTGCTTATATCTGAAAGAAAAGAATAAACATATTTGAGAAACCAGTAAATCCAAGGGATTTAACAAATTTCCAAGGAAAATCAATAAGAAACTATTTGAATGAAAATCCAATAATGAAATCGATATTTTATAAGGGAGACTAATGGCGGCCATTTTGTCCCTGCTTGACGTCACCCAAACGAGTCCAATGACCCTTGAAAAGTGAAAATCTTTTCACACAAATTTCCATTAAAAAAAATTGTCCCCACTATTGAATTATACACCAAAATGAAGCCCTCGATGCATAGAACACGATTCAAGTACTTTTTCTTATGCAACTCAAGAATTATCCCTGTTTTCACGAAAAAACCACTCTGGACCAAACAACAAAGGACCCTGCAGAAAACGATCATCTTACCTGACGATTTACCGTCGAAAAAACGGGTGCACACTATTAAAAATTACATCAAAATGAAGCTCTCGGTTTAGAGAACACTTTTCACATGTTTTTTATCATTAATTTCCACTTTTCCCGATTTCCTGGACGATTTTCCGGGAGCTCCCCCCAATTCCGGCACTCAGTGACGCCATAACTGGCGACACTGCGCATGCTCATTGGAGCCGAACCAACTTGCACCAATATCCCCGAAATTTCAAAATAATGACTTAAATCGTCTAATTCGGCCCCAAAAAGGCCGATCTAGACGATTCTTTCGTTGAAATCGATCGAGGAGGATCCTCAGGTTTTCTGTGCAGTTTTTTTTTTTGTGTTTTATACGTTTCAAGCTCCCATAAAATGTATTTTATGGTTATGGTTATGGCTCTCAATTCTAGGCTCAATTAAAGTTTCTGCCATGATTCTGCTTAAGCCATATAACTAAAGTTAAAGCTTTATACACGAATTTAAAGCTGGTTTCATCCACTCTAAGAATATATTTGACGCTTGACCCCTTTACGCAACAAAAGGTGAAATTTTTACAAGTTTTGTGTTTATTTCCATCACCCGAGACCCTACCATACCTACAGGTCAAAAAATCTTCACTTCTAATTGACAGATTTGCTTGATTTTTGGTCATGAAAGCTTTAGAAGATTGTTCTGTAACTTTGAGACATAAATCACTGAAGTTGGTTTAGCAGAACTCGTTTTATACCCAAATTTGTTGGAATCTGTTAGTTGAAGCCCCATTTATGTATAAGTTGGAATATCTTCTCTTCTTATCAACATATTTTCTTGATTTTGGTCTTAAAAGCTTTAAATTAACGCTCTGCAACTTTTAAGACATAAACCATTAAAATTGGTACCGTAGAACTGCTTTTGGCTCCAGACTTGTAAAAATCCCATACCCCCAAGTCATTTTTTCGTAAAATGTTCAATATCTTCTCTTCCTATAAATGGATATACTTGATTTTGGTCTTAAAAGCTTTGAATTAACGCTCTGCAACTTTTAAGACATCAACCATTAAAATTGGTACCGTAGAACTGCTTTTGGCTCCAGACTTGTAAAAATCCCATACCCCCAAGTCATTTTTTCGTAAAATGTTCAATATCTTCTCTTCCTATAAACGGATATACTTGATTTTGGTCTTAAAAGCTTTGAATTAACGCTCTGCAACTTTTAAGACATCAACCATTAAAATTGGTACGGTAGAACTGCTTTTGGCTACAGACTTGTAAAAATCCCATACCCCCAAGTCATATTTTTGTAAGTTGTTCAATATCTTCTCTTCCCATCGACAGATTTTCTTGATTTTGGTCTTAAAAGCTTTGAATTAACGCTCTGCAACTTTTAAGACATAAACCATTAAAATTGGTACGGTAGAACTGCTTTTGGCTACAGACTTGTAAAAATCCCATACCCCAAGTCATATTTTTGTAAGTTGTTCAATATCTTCTCTTCCTATCGACAGATTTTCTTGATTTTAGTCTTAAAAGCTTTGTATTAACGCCCTGCAACTTTTAAGACATAAACCATTAAAATTGGTACCATAGAACTGCTTTTGGCGACAGACATGTAAAAATCCCATACCCCCAAGTCATATTTTTGTAAGTTGTTCAATATCTTCTCTTCCTATCGACAGATTTTTTTGATTTTGGTCTTAAAAGCTTTGTATTAACGCCCTGCAACTTTTAAGACATAAACCATTAAAATTGGTACGGTAGAACTGCTTTTGGCTACAGACTTGTAAAAATCCCATACCCCAAGTCATATTTTTGTAAGTTGTTCAATATCTTCTCTTCCTATCGACAGATTTTCTTGATTTTGGTCTTAAAAGCTTTATATTAACGCCCTGCAACTTTTAAGACATAAACCATTAAAATTGGTACCATAGAACTGCTTTTGGCGACAGACATGTAAAAATCCCATACCCCCAAGTTATTTTTGTAAGTTGTTCAATATCTTCTCTTCCTATCGACAGATTTTCTTGATTTTGGTCTTAAAAGCTTTGTATTAACGCTCTGCAACTTTTAAGACATAAACCATTAAAATTGGTACCATAGAACTGCTTTTGGCGACAGACATGTAAAAATCCCATACCCCCAAGTCATATTTTTGTAAGTTGTTCAATATCTTCTCTTCCTATCGACAGATTTTCTTGATTTTGGTCTTAAAAGCTTTGTATTAACGCTCTGCAACTTTTAAGACATAAACCATTAAAATTGGTACCATAGAACTGCTTTTGGTGACAGACATGTAAAAATCCCATACCCCAAGTCATATTTTTGTAAGTTGTTCAATATCTTCTCTTCCTATCGACAGATTTTCTTGATTTTGGTCTTAAAAGCTTTGTATTAACGCCCTGCAACTTTTAAGACATAAACCATTAAAATTGGTACGGTAGAACTGCTTTTGGCGACAGACATGTAAAAATCCCATACCCCCAAGTCATATTTTTGTAAGTTGTTCAATATCTTCTCTTCCTATCGACAGATTTTCTTGATTTTGGTCTTAAAAGCTTTGTATTAACGCCCTGCAACTTTTAAGACATAAACCATTAAAATTGGTACGGTAGAACTGCTTTTGGCTACAGACTTGTAAAAATCCCATACCCCAAGTCATATTTTTGTAAGTTGTTCAATATCTTCTCTTCCTATCGACAGATTTTCTTGATTTTGGTCTTAAAAGCTTTGTATTAACGCCCTGCAACTTTTAAGACATAAACCATTAAAATTGGTACGGTAGAACTGCTTTTGGCTACAGACTTGTAAAAATCCCATACCCCAAGTCATATTTTTGTAAGTTGTTCAATATCTTCTCTTCCTATCGACAGATTTTCTTGATTTTGGTCTTAAAAGCTTTGTATTAACGCTCTGCAACTTTTAAGACATAAACCATTAAAATTGGTACGGTAGAACTGCTTTTGGCTACAGACTTGTAAAAATCCCATACCCCAAGTCATATTTTTGTAAGTTGTTCAATATCTTCTCTTCCTATCGACAGATTTTCTTGATTTTGGTCTTAAAAGCTTTGTATTAACGCCCTGCAACTTTTAAGACATAAACCATTAAAATTGGTACCATAGAACTGCTTTTGGCTACAGACTTGTAAAAATCCCATACCCCAAGTCATATTTTTGTAAGTTGTTCAATATCTGCTCTTCCTATGGACAGATTTTCTTGATTTTGGTCTTAAAAGCTTTGTATTAACGCCCTGCAACTTTTAAGACATAAACCATTAAAATTGGTACGGTAGAACTGCTTTTGGCGACAGACATGTAAAAATCCCATACCCCCAAGTCATATTTTTGTAAGTTGTTCAATATCTTCTCTTCCTATCGACAGATTTTCTTGATTTTGGTCTTAAAAGCTTTGTATTAACGCCCTGCAACTTTTAAGACATAAACCATTAAAATTGGTACGGTAGAACTGCTTTTGGCTACAGACTTGTAAAAATCCCATACCCCAAGTCATATTTTTGTAAGTTGTTCAATATCTTCTCTTCCTATCGACAGATTTTCTTGATTTTGGTCTTAAAAGCTTTGTATTAACGCCCTGCAACTTTTAAGACATAAACCATTAAAATTGGTACCATAGAACTGCTTTTGGCGACAGACATGTAAAAATCCCATACCCCCAAGTCATATTTTTGTAAGTTGTTCAATATCTTCTTCTCCTATCGACAGATTTTCTTGATTTTGGTCTTAAAAGCTTTGTATTAACGCCCTGCAACTTTTAAGACATAAACCATTAAAATTGGTACCATAGAACTGCTTTTGGCGACAGACATGTAAAAATCCCATACCCCCAAGTCATATTTTTGTAAGTTGTTTAATATCTTCTCTTACTATCCACAGATTTTCTTGATTTTGGTCTTAAAAGCTTTGTATTAACGCTCTGCAACTTTTAAGACATAAACCATTAAAATTGGTACGGTAGAACTGCTTTTGGCTACAGACTTGTAAAAATCCCATACCCCAAGTCATATTTTTGTAAGTTGTTTAATATCTTCTCTTACTATCCACAGATTTTCTTGATTTTGGTCTTAAAAGCTTTGTATTAACGCCCTGCAACTTTTAAGACATAAACCATTAAAATTGGTACCATAGAACTGCTTTTGGCTACAGACTTGTAAAAATCCCATACCCCAAGTCATATTTTTGTAAGTTGTTTAATATCTTCTCTTACTATCCACAGATTTTCTTGATTTTGGTCTTAAAAGCTTTGTATTAACGCTCTGCAACTTTTAAGACATAAACCATTAAAATTGGTACGGTAGAACTGCTTTTGGCTCCAGACTTGTAAAAATCCCATACCCCCAAGTCATTTTTTCGTAAAATGTGCAATATCTTCTCTTCCTATAAACGGATATACTTGATTTTGGTCTTAAAAGCTTTGAATTAACGCTCTGCAACTTTTAAGACATCAACCATTAAAATTGGTACCGTAGAACTGCTTTTGGCTCCAGACTTGTAAAAATCCCATACCCCCAAGTCATTTTTTCGTAAAATGTTCAATATCTTCTCTTCCTATAAACGGATATACTTGATTTTGGTCTTAAAAGCTTTGAATTAACGCTCTGCAACTTTTAAGACATCAACCATTAAAATTGGTACGGTAGAACTGCTTTTGGCTACAGACTTGTAAAAATCCCATACCCCCAAGTCATATTTTTGTAAGTTGTTCAATATCTTCTCTTCCCATCGACAGATTTTCTTGATTTTGGTCTTAAAAGCTTTGAATTAACGCTCTGCAACTTTTAAGACATAAACCATTAAAATTGGTACGGTAGAACTGCTTTTGGCTACAGACTTGTAAAAATCCCATACCCCAAGTCATATTTTTGTAAGTTGTTCAATATCTTCTCTTCCTATCGACAGATTTTCTTGATTTTAGTCTTAAAAGCTTTGTATTAACGCCCTGCAACTTTTAAGACATAAACCATTAAAATTGGTACCATAGAACTGCTTTTGGCGACAGACATGTAAAAATCCCATACCCCCAAGTCATATTGTTGTAAGTTGTTCAATATCTTCTCTTCCTATCGACAGATTTTTTTGATTTTGGTCTTAAAAGCTTTGTATTAACGCCCTGCAACTTTTAAGACATAAACCATTAAAATTGGTACGGTAGAACTGCTTTTGGCTACAGACTTGTAAAAATCCCATACCCCAAGTCATATTTTTGTAAGTTGTTCAATATCTTCTCTTCCTATCGACAGATTTTCTTGATTTTGGTCTTAAAAGCTTTATATTAACGCCCTGCAACTTTTAAGACATAAACCATTAAAATTGGTACCATAGAACTGCTTTTGGCGACAGACATGTAAAAATCCCATACCCCCAAGTTATTTTTGTAAGTTGTTCAATATCTTCTCTTCCTATCGACAGATTTTCTTGATTTTGGTCTTAAAAGCTTTGTATTAACGCTCTGCAACTTTTAAGACATAAACCATTAAAATTGGTACCATAGAACTGCTTTTGGCGACAGACATGTAAAAATCCCATACCCCCAAGTCATATTTTTGTAAGTTGTTCAATATCTTCTCTTCCTATCGACAGATTTTCTTGATTTTGGTCTTAAAAGCTTTGTATTAACGCTCTGCAACTTTTAAGACATAAACCATTAAAATTGGTACCATAGAACTGCTTTTGGTGACAGACATGTAAAAATCCCATACCCCAAGTCATATTTTTGTAAGTTGTTCAATATCTTCTCTTCCTATCGACAGATTTTCTTGATTTTGGTCTTAAAAGCTTTGTATTAACGCCCTGCAACTTTTAAGACATAAACCATTAAAATTGGTACGGTAGAACTGCTTTTGGCGACAGACATGTAAAAATCCCATACCCCCAAGTCATATTTTTGTAAGTTGTTCAATATCTTCTCTTCCTATCGACAGATTTTCTTGATTTTGGTCTTAAAAGCTTTGTATTAACGCCCTGCAACTTTTAAGACATAAACCATTAAAATTGGTACGGTAGAACTGCTTTTGGCTACAGACTTGTAAAAATCCCATACCCCAAGTCATATTTTTGTAAGTTGTTCAATATCTTCTCTTCCTATCGACAGATTTTCTTGATTTTGGTCTTAAAAGCTTTGTATTAACGCCCTGCAACTTTTAAGACATAAACCATTAAAATTGGTACGGTAGAACTGCTTTTGGCTACAGACTTGTAAAAATCCCATACCCCAAGTCATATTTTTGTAAGTTGTTCAATATCTTCTCTTCCTATCGACAGATTTTCTTGATTTTGGTCTTAAAAGCTTTGTATTAACGCCCTGCAACTTTTAAGACATAAACCATTAAAATTGGTACCGTAGAACTGCTTTTGGCTACAGACTTGTAAAAATCCCATACCCCAAGTCATATTTTTGTAAGTTGTTCAATATCTTCTCTTCCTATCGACAGATTTTCTTGATTTTGGTCTTAAAAGCTTTGTATTAACGCCCTGCAACTTTTAAGACATAAACCATTAAAATTGGTACCATAGAACTGCTTTTGGCTACAGACTTGTAAAAATCCCATACCCCAAGTCATATTTTTGTAAGTTGTTCAATATCTGCTCTTCCTATGGACAGATTTTCTTGATTTTGGTCTTAAAAGCTTTGTATTAACGCCCTGCAACTTTTAAGACATAAACCATTAAAATTGGTACGGTAGAACTGCTTTTGGCGACAGACATGTAAAAATCCCATACCCCCAAGTCATATTTTTGTAAGTTGTTCAATATCTTCTCTTCCTATCGACAGATTTTCTTGATTTTGGTCTTAAAAGCTTTGTATTAACGCCCTCCAACTTTTAAGACATAAACCATTAAAATTGGTACGGTAGAACTGCTTTTGGCTACAGACTTGTAAAAATCCCATACCCCAAGTCATATTTTTGTAAGTTGTTCAATATCTTCTCTTCCTATCGACAGATTTTCTTGATTTTGGTCTTAAAAGCTTTGTATTAACGCCCTGCAACTTTTAAGACATAAACCATTAAAATTGGTACCATAGAACTGCTTTTGGCGACAGACATGTAAAAATCCCATACCCCCAAGTCATATTTTTGTAAGTTGTTCAATATCTTCTTCTCCTATCGACAGATTTTCTTGATTTTGGTCTTAAAAGCTTTGTATTAACGCCCTGCAACTTTTAAGACATAAACCATTAAAATTGGTACCATAGAACTGCTTTTGGCGACAGACATGTAAAAATCCCATACCCCCAAGTCATATTTTTGTAAGTTGTTTAATATCTTCTCTTACTATCCACAGATTTTCTTGATTTTGGTCTTAAAAGCTTTGTATTAACGCTCTGCAACTTTTAAGACATAAACCATTAAAATTGGTACGGTAGAACTGCTTTTGGCTACAGACTTGTAAAAATCCCATACCCCAAGTCATATTTTTGTAAGTTGTTTAATATCTTCTCTTACTATCCACAGATTTTCTTGATTTTGGTCTTAAAAGCTTTGTATTAACGCCCTGCAACTTTTAAGACATAAACCATTAAAATTGGTACCATAGAACTGCTTTTGGCTACAGACTTGTAAAAATCCCATACCCCAAGTCATATTTTTGTAAGTTGTTTAATATCTTCTCTTACTATCCACAGATTTTCTTGATTTTGGTCTTAAAAGCTTTGTATTAACGCTCTGCAACTTTTAAGACATAAACCATTAAAATTGGTACGGTAGAACTGCTTTTGGCTACAGACTTGTAAAAATCCCATACCCCAAGTCATATTTTTGTAAGTTGTTCAATATCTTCTCTTCCTATCGACAGATTTTCTTGATTTTGGTCTTAAAAGCTTTGTATTAACGCCCTGCAACTTTTAAGACACAAACCATTAAAATTGGTACCATAGAACTGCTTTTGGCGACAGACATGTAAAAATCCCATACCCCCAAGTCATATTTTTGTAAGTTGTTCAATATCTTCTCTTCCTATCGACAGATTTTCTTGATTTTGGTCTTAAAAGCTTTGTATTAACGCCCTGCAACTTTTAAGACATAAACCATTAAAATTGGTACGGTAGAACTGCTTTTGGCTACAGACTTGTAAAAATCCCATACCCCAAGTCATATTTTTGTAAGTTGTTCAATATCTTCTCTTCCTATCGACAGATTTTCTTGATTTTGGTCTTAAAAGCTTTGTATTAACGCCCTGCAACTTTTAAGACATAAACCATTAAAATTGGTACGGTAGAACTGCTTTTGGCTACAGACTTGTAAAAATCCCATACCCCAAGTCATATTTTTGTAAGTTGTTCAATATCTTCTCTTCCTATCGACAGATTTTCTTGATTTTGGTCTTAAAAGCTTTGTATTAACGCCCTGCAACTTTTAAGACATAAACCATTAAAATTGGTACGGTAGAACTGCTTTTGGCTACAGACTTGTAAAAATCCCATACCCCAAGTCATATTTTTGTAAGTTGTTCAATATCTTCTCTTCCTATCGACAGATTTTCTTGATTTTGGTCTTAAAAGCTTTGTATTAACGCCCTGCAACTTTTAAGACATAAACCATTAAAACTGGTACCATAGAACTGCTTTTGGCGACAGACATGTAAAAATCCCATACCCCCAAGTCATATTTTTGTAAGTTGTTCAATATCTTCTCTTCCTATCGACAAATTTTCTTGATTTTGGTCTTAAAAGCTTTGTATTAACGCCCTGCAACTTTTAAGACATAAACCATTAAAATTGGTAGCATAGAGCTGCTTTTGGCGACAGACATGTAAAAATCCCACACCCCAAGTCATATTTTTGTAAGTTGTTCAATATCTTCTCTTCCTATGGACAGATTTTCTTGATTTTGGTCTTAAAAGCTTTGAATTAACCCTCTGCAACTTTTAAGACATAAACCATTAAAATTGGTACGGTAGAACTGCTTTTGGCTACAGACTTGTAAAAATCCCATACCCCAAGTCATATTTTTGTAAGTTGTTTAATATCTTCTCTTACTATCCACAGATTTTCTTGATTTTGGTCTTAAAAGCTTTGTATGAACGCCCTGCAACTTTTAAGACATAAACCATTAAAATTGGTACGGTAGAACTGCTTTTGGCTACAGACTTGTAAAAATCCCATACCCCAAGTCATATTTTTGTAAGTTGTTCAATATCTTCTCTTCCTATCGACAGATTTTCTTGATTTTGGTCTTAAAAGCTTTGAATTAACGCTCTGCAACTTTTAAGACATAAACCATTAAAATTGGTACGGTAGAACTGCTTTTGGCTACAGACTTGTAAAAATCCCATACCCCAAGTCATATTTTTGTAAGTTGTTCAATATCTTCTCTTCCTATCGACAGATTTTCTTGATTTTAGTCTTAAAAGCTTTGTATTAACGCCCTGCAACTTTTAAGACATAAACCATTAAAATTGGTACCATAGAACTGCTTTTGGCGACAGACATGTAAAAATCCCATACCCCCAAGTCATATTTTTGTAAGTTGTTCAATATCTTCTCTTCCTATCGACAGATTTTCTTGATTTTGGTCTTAAAAGCTTTGTATTAACGCCCTGCAACTTTTAAGACATAAACCATTAAAATTGGTACCATAGAACTGCTTTTGGCTACAGACTTGTAAAAATCCCATACCCCAAGTCATATTTTTGTAAGTTGTTCAATATCTGCTCTTCCTATCGACAGATTTTCTTGATTTTGGTCTTAAAAGCTTTGTATTAACGCCCTGCAACTTTTAAGACATAAACCATTAAAATTGGTACCATAGAACTGCTTTTGGCTAGAGACTTGTAAAAATCCCATACCCCAAGTCATATTTTTGTAAGTTGTTCAATATCTGCTCTTCCTATGGACAGATTTTCTTGATTTTGGTCTTAAAAGCTTTGAATTAACGCTCTGCAACTTTTAAGACATAAACCATTAAAATTGGTACGGTAGAACTGCTTTTGGCTACAGACTTGTAAAAATCCCATACCCCAAGTCATATTTTTGTAAGTTGTTCAATATCTTCTCTTCCTATCGACAGATTTTCTTGATTTTGGTCTTAAAAGCTTTGTATTAACGCCCTGCAACTTTTAAGACATAAACCATTAAAATTGGTACCATAGAACTGCTTTTGGCGACAGACATGTAAAAATCCCATACCCCCAAGTCATATTTTTGTAAGTTGTTCAATATCTTCTCCTCCTATCGACAGTTTTTGTTGATTTTGGTCTTAAAAGCTTTGTATTAACGCCCTGCAACTTTTAAGACATAAACCATTAAAATTGGTACCATAGAACTGCTTTTGGCGACAGACATGTAAAAATCCCATACCCCCAAGTCATATTTTTGTAAGTTGTTCAATATCTTCTCTTCCTATCGACAAATTTTCTTGATTTTGGTCTTAAAAGCTTTGTATTAACGCCCTGCAACTTTTAAGACATAAACCATTAAAATTGGTAGCATAGAGCTGCTTTTGGCGACAGACATGTAAAAATCCCACACCCCAAGTCATATTTTTGTAAGTTGTTCAATATCTTCTCTTCCTATGGACAGATTTTCTTGATTTTGGTCTTAAAAGCTTTGAATTAACCCTCTGCAACTTTTAAGACATAAACCATTAAAATTGGTACGGTAGAACTGCTTTTGGCTACAGACTTGTAAAAATCCCATACCCCAAGTCATATTTTTGTAAGTTGTTTAATATCTTCTCTTACTATCCACAGATTTTCTTGATTTTGGTCTTAAAAGCTTTGTATTAACGCTCTGCAACTTTTAAGACATAAACCATTAAAATTGGTACGGTAGAACTGCTTTTGGCTACAGACTTGTAAAAATCCCATACCCCAAGTCATATTTTTGTAAGTTGTTCAATATCTTCTCTTCCTATCGACAGATTTTCTTGATTTTAGTCTTAAAAGCTTTGTATTAACGCCCTGCAACTTTTAAGACATAAACCATTAAAATTGGTACCATAGAACTGCTTTTGGCGACAGACATGTAAAAATCCCATACCCCCAAGTCATATTTTTGTAAGTTGTTCAATATCTTCTCTTCCTATCGACAGATTTTCTTGATTTTGGTCTTAAAAGCTTTGTATTAACGCCCTGCAACTTTTAAGACATAAACCATTAAAATTGGTACGGTAGAACTGCTTTTGGCTACAGACTTGTAAAAATCCCATACCCCAAGTCATATTTTTGTAAGTTGTTCAATATCTTCTCTTCCTATCGACAGATTTTCTTGATTTTGGTCTTAAAAGCTTTATATTAACGCCCTGCAACTTTTAAGACATAAACCATTAAAATTGGTACCATAGAACTGCTTTTGGCGACAGACATGTAAAAATCCCATACCCCCAAGTCATATTTTTGTAAGTTGTTCAATATCTTCTCTTCCTATCGACAGATTTTCTTGATTTTGGTCTTAAAAGCTTTGTATTAACGCTCTGCAACTTTTAAGACATAAACCATTAAAATTGGTACCATAGAACTGCTTTTGGCGACAGACATGTAAAAATCCCATACCCCCAAGTCATATTTTTGTAAGTTGTTCAATATCTTCTCTTCCTATCGACAGATTTTCTTGATTTTGGTCTTAAAAGCTTTGTATTAACGCTCTGCAACTTTTAAGACATAAACCATTAAAATTGGTACCATAGAACTGCTTTTGGCGACAGACATGTAAAAATCCCATACCCCCAAGTCATATTTTTGTAAGTTGTTCAATATCTTCTCTTCCTATCGACAGATTTTCTTGATTTTGGTCTTAAAAGCTTTGTATTAACGCCCTGCAACTTTTAAGACATAAACCATTAAAATTGGTACGGTAGAACTGCTTTTGGCTACAGACTTGTAAAAATCCCATACCCCAAGTCATATTTTTGTAAGTTGTTCAATATCTTCTCTTCCTATCGACAGATTTTCTTGATTTTGGTCTTAAAAGCTTTGTATTAACGCCCTGCAACTTTTAAGACATAAACCATTAAAATTGGTACCATAGAACTGCTTTTGGCTACAGACTTGTAAAAATCCCATACCCCAAGTCATATTTTTGTAAGTTGTTCAATATCTGCTCTTCCTATGGACAGATTTTCTTGATTTTGGTCTTAAAAGCTTTGAATTAACGCTCTGCAACTTTTAAGACATAAACCATTAAAATTGGTACGGTAGAACTGCTTTTGGCTACAGACTTGTAAAAATCCCATACCCCAAGTCATATTTTTGTAAGTTGTTCAATATCTTCTCTTCCTATCGACAGATTTTCTTGATTTTGGTCTTAAAAGCTTTGTATTAACGCCCTGCAACTTTTAAGACATAAACCATTAAAATTGGTACCATAGAACTGCTTTTGGCGACAGACATGTAAAAATCCCATACCCCCAAGTCATATTTTTGTAAGTTGTTCAATATCTTCTCCTCCTATCGACAGTTTTTGTTGATTTTGGTCTTAAAAGCTTTGTATTAACGCCCTGCAACTTTTAAGACATAAACCATTAAAATTGGTACCATAGAACTGCTTTTGGCGACAGACATGTAAAAATCCCATACCCCCAAGTCATATTTTTGTAAGTTGTTCAATATCTTCTCTTCCTATCGACAGATTTTCTTGATTTTGGTCTTAAAAGCTTTGTATTAACGCTCTGCAACTTTTAAGACATAAACCATTAAAATTGGTACCATAGAACTGCTTTTGGCGACAGACATGTAAAAATCCCATACCCCCAAGTCATATTTTTGTAAGTTGTTCAATATCTTCTCTTCCTATCGACAGATTTTCTTGATTTTGGTCTTAAAAGCTTTGTATTAACGCCCTGCAACTTTTAAGACATAAACCATTAAAATTGGTACGGTAGAACTGCTTTTGGCGACAGACATGTAAAAATCCCATACCCTTAAGTCATATTTTTGTAAGTTGTTCAATATCTTCTCTTCCTATCGACAGATTTTCTTGATTTTGGTCTTAAAAGCTTTGTATTAACGCCCTGCAACTTTTAAGACATAAACCATTAAAATTGGTACGGTAGAACTGCTTTTGGCTACAGACTTGTAAAAATCCCATACCCCAAGTCATATTTTTGTAAGTTGTTTAATATCTTCTCTTACTATCCACAGATTTTCTTGATTTTGGTCTTAAAAGCTTTGTATTAACGCTCTGCAACTTTTAAGACATAAACCATTAAAATTGGTACGGTAGAACTGCTTTTGGCTACAGACTTGTAAAAATCCCATACCCCAAGTCATATTTTTGTAAGTTGTTCAATATCTTCTCCTCCTATCGACAGTTTTTGTTGATTTTGGTCTTAAAAGCTTTGTATTAACGCCCTGCAACTTTTAAGACATAAACCATTAAAATTGGTACCATAGAACTGCTTTTGGCGACAGACATGTAAAACTCCCATACCCCCAAGTCATATTTTTGTAAGTTGTTCAATATCTTCTCTTCCTATGGACAGATTTTCTTGATTTTGGTCTTAAAAGCTTTGAATTAACGCTCTGCAACTTTTAAGACATAAACCATTAAAATTGGTACGGTAGAACTGCTTTTGGCTACAGACATGTAAAAATCCCATACCCCCAAGTCATATTTTTGTAAGTTGTTCAATATCTTCTCTTCCTATCGACAGATTTTCTTGATTTTGGTCTTAAAAGCTTTGTATTAACGCCCTGCAACTTTTAAGACACAAACCATTAAAATTGGTACCATAGAACTGCTTTTGGCGACAGACATGTAAAAATCCCATACCCCCAAGTCATATTTTTGTAAGTTGTTCAATATCTTCTCTTCCTATGGACAGATTTTCTTGATTTTGGTCTTAAAAGCTTTGAATTAACGCTCTGCAACTTTTAAGACATAAACCATTAAAATTGGTACGGTAGAACTGATTTTGGCTACAGACATGTAAAAATCCCATACCCCCAAGTCATATTTTTGTAAGTTGTTCAATATCTTCTCTTCCTATCGACAGATTTTCTTGATTTTGGTCTTAAAAGCTTTGTATTAACGCCCTGCAACTTTTAAGACATAAACCATTAAAATTGGTACCATAGAACTGCTTTTGGCTACAGACTTGTAAAAATCCCATACCCCAAGTCATATTTTTGTAAGTTGTTCAATATCTGCTCTTCCTATGGACAGATTTTCTTGATTTTGGTCTTAAAAGCTTTGAATTAACGCTCTGCAACTTTTAAGACATAAACCATTAAAATTGGTACGGTAGAACTGCTTTTGGCTACAGACTTGTAAAAATCCCATACCCCAAGTCATATTTTTGTAAGTTGTTCAATATCTTCTCTTCCTATCGACAGATTTTCTTGATTTTGGTCTTAAAAGCTTTGTATTAACGCCCTGCAACTTTTAAGACATAAACCATTAAAATTGGTACCATAGAACTGCTTTTGGCGACAGACATGTAAAAATCCCATACCCCCAAGTCATATTTTTGTAAGTTGTTCAATATCTTCTCTTCCTATCGACAGATTTTCTTGATTTTGGTCTTAAAAGCTTTGTATTAACGCCCTGCAACTTTTAAGACATAAACCATTAAAATTGGTACCATAGAACTGCTTTTGGCGACAGACATGTAAAAATCCCATACCCCCAAGTCATATTTTTGTAAGTTGTTCAATATCTTCTCTTTCTATGGACAGATTTTCTTGATTTTGGTCTTAAAAGCTTTGAATTAACGCTCTGCAACTTTTAAGACATAAACCATTAAAATTGGTACGGTAGAACTGCTTTTGGCTACAGACTTGTAAAAATCCCATACCCCCAAGTCATATTTTTGTAAGTTGTTCAATATCTTCTCTTCCTATCGACAGATTTTCTTGATTTTGGTCTTAAAAGCTTTGTATTAACGCCCTGCAACTTTTAAGACATAAACCATTAAAATTGGTACCATAGAACTGCTTTTGGCGACAGACATGTAAAAATCCCATACCCCCAAGTCATATTTTTGTAAGTTGTTCAATATCTTCTCTTCCTATCGACAGATTTTCTTGATTTTGGTCTTAAAAGCTTTGTATTAACGCCCTGCAAGTTTTAAGACATAAACCACGAAAATTGGTACGGTAGAACTGCTTTTGGCTACAGACTTGTAAAAATCCCATACCCCAAGTCATATTTTTGTAAGTTGTTCAATATCTTCTCTTCCTATCGACAGATTTTCTTGATTTTGGTCTTAAAAGCTTTGTATTAACGCCCTGCAACTTTTAAGACATAAACCATTAAAATTGGTACCATAGAACTGCTTTTGGCTACAGACTTGTAAAAATCCCATACCCCAAGTCATATTTTTGTAAGTTGTTCAATATCTTCTCTTCCTATCGACAGATTTTCTTGATTTTGGTCTTAAAAGCTTTGTATTAACGCCCTGCAACTTTTAAGACATAAACCATTAAAATTGGTACGGTAGAACTGCTTTTGGCTACAGACTTGTAAAAATCCCATACCCCAAGTCATATTTTTGTAAGTTGTTCAATATCTGCTCTTCCTATGGACAGATTTTCTTGATTTTGGTCTTAAAAGCTTTGAATTAACGCTCTGCAACTTTTAAGACATAAACCATTAAAATTGGTACGGTAGAACTGCTTTTGGCTACAGACTTGTAAAAATCCCATACCCCAAGTCATATTTTTGTAAGTTGTTTAATATCTTCTCTTCCTATCGACAGATTTTCTTGATTTTGGTCTTAAAAGCTTTGTATTAACGCCCTGCAAGTTTTAAGACATAAACCATTAAAATTGGTACGGTAGAACTGCTTTTGGCTACAGACTTGTAAAAATCCCATACCCCAAGTCATATTTTTGTAAGTTGTTCAATATCTGCTCTTCCTATGGACAGATTTTCTTGATTTTGGTCTTAAAAGCTTTGAATTAACGCTCTGCAACTTTTAAGACATAAACCATTAAAATTGGTACGGTAGAACTGCTTTTGGCTACAGACTTGTAAAAATCCCATACCCCAAGTCATATTTTTGTAAGTTGTTTAATATCTTCTCTTCCTATCGACAGATTTTCTTGATTTTGGTCTTAAAAGCTTTGTATTAACGCCCTGCAACTTTTAAGACATAAACCATTAAAATTGGTACCATAGAACTGCTTTTGGCGACAGACATGTAAAAATCCCATACCCCCAAGTCATATTTTTGTAAGTTGTTCAATATCTTTTCTTCCTATGGACAGATTTTCTTGATTTTGGTCTTAAAAGCTTTAAATTAACGCTCTGCAACTTTTAAGACATAAACCATTAAAATTGGTACCATAGAACTGCTTTTGGCTACAGACATGTAAAAATCCCATACCCCCAAGTCATATTTTTGTAAGTTGTTCAATATCTTCTCTTCCTATCGACAGATTTTCTTGATTTTGGTCTTAAAAGCTTTGTATTAACGCCCTGCAACTTTTAAGACATAAACCATTAAAATTGGTACCATAGAACTGCTTTTGGCTACAGAGTTGTAAAAATCCCATACCCCAAGTCATATTTTTGTAAGTTGTTCAATATCTTCTCTTCCTATCGACAGATTTTCTTGATTTTGGTCTTAAAAGCTTTGTATTAACGCCCTGCAACTTTTAAGATATAAACCATTAAAATTGGTACCATAGAACTGCTTTTGGCTACAGACTTGTAAAAATCCCATACCCCAAGTCATATTTTTGTAAGTTGTTCAATATCTGCTCTTCCTATGGACAGATTTTACACATCTCGTGAGAGTAAGCTTTGAATTAACGCTCTGCAACTTTTAAGACATTAACCATTAAAATTGGTACGGTAGAACTGCTTTTGGCTACAGACTTGTAAAAATCCCATACCCCAAGTCCTATTTTTGTAAGTTGTTCAATATCTTCTCCTCCTATCGACAGATTTTCTTGATTTTGGTCTTAAAAGCTTTGTATTAACGCCCTGCAACTTTTAAGACATAAACCATTAAAATTGGTACCATAGAACTGCTTTTGGCGACAGACATGTAAAAATCCCATACCCCCAAGTCATATTTTTGTAAGTTGTTCAATATCTTCTCTTCCTATCGACAGATTTTCTTGATTTTGGTCTTAAAAGCTTTGTATTAACGCCCTGCAACTTTTAAGACATAAACCATTAAAATTGGTACCATAGAACTGCTTTTGGCTACAGACTTGTAAAAATCCCATACCCCAAGTCATATTTTTGTAAGTTGTTCAATATCTTCTCTTCCTATCGACAGATTTTCTTGATTTTGGTCTTAAAAGCTTTGTATTAACGCCCTGCAACTTTTAAGACATAAACCATTAAAATTGGTACCATAGAACTGCTTTTGGCGACAGACATGTAAAACTCCCATACCCCCAAGTCATATTTTTGTAAGTTGTTCAATATCTTCTCTTCCTATGGACAGATTTTCTTGATTTTGGTCTTAAAAGCTTTGAATTAACGCTCTGCAACTTTTAAGACATAAACCATTAAAATTGGTACGGTAGAACTGCTTTTGGCTACAGACATGTAAAAATCCCATACCCCCAAGTCATATTTTTGTAAGTTGTTCAATATCTTCTCTTCCTATCGACAGATTTTCTTGATTTTGGTCTTAAAAGCTTTGTATTAACGCCCTGCAACTTTTAAGACACAAACCATTAAAATTGGTACCATAGAACTGCTTTTGGCGACAGACATGTAAAAATCCCATACCCCCAAGTCATATTTTTGTAAGTTGTTCAATATCTTCTCTTCCTATGGACAGATTTTCTTGATTTTGGTCTTAAAAGCTTTGAATTAACGCTCTGCAACTTTTAAGACATAAACCATTAAAATTGGTACGGTAGAACTGATTTTGGCTACAGACATGTAAAAATCCCATACCCCCAAGTCATATTTTTGTAAGTTGTTCAATATCTTCTCTTCCTATCGACAGATTTTCTTGATTTTGGTCTTAAAAGCTTTGTATTAACGCCCTGCAACTTTTAAGACATAAACCATTAAAATTGGTACCATAGAACTGCTTTTGGCTACAGACTTGTAAAAATCCCATACCCCAAGTCATATTTTTGTAAGTTGTTCAATATCTGCTCTTCCTATGGACAGATTTTCTTGATTTTGGTCTTAAAAGCTTTTGAATTAACGCTCTGCAACTTTTAAGACATAAACCATTAAAATTGGTACGGTAGAACTGCTTTTGGCTACAGACTTGTAAAAATCCCATACCCCAAGTCATATTTTTGTAAGTTGTTCAATATCTTCTCTTCCTATCGACAGATTTTCTTGATTTTGGTCTTAAAAGCTTTGTATTAACGCCCTGCAACTTTTAAGACATAAACCATTAAAATTGGTACCATAGAACTGCTTTTGGCGACAGACATGTAAAAATCCCATACCCCCAAGTCATATTTTTGTAAGTTGTTCAATATCTTCTCTTCCTATCGACAGATTTTCTTGATTTTGGTCTTAAAAGCTTTGTATTAACGCCCTGCAACTTTTAAGACATAAACCATTAAAATTGGTACCATAGAACTGCTTTTGGCGACAGACATGTAAAAATCCCATACCCCCAAGTCATATTTTTGTAAGTTGTTCAATATCTTCTCTTCCTATGGACAGATTTTCTTGATTTTGGTCTTAAAAGCTTTGAATTAACGCTCTGCAACTTTTAAGACATAAACCATTAAAATTGGTACGGTAGAACTGCTTTTGGCTACAGACTTGTAAAAATCCCATACCCCCAAGTCATATTTTTGTAAGTTGTTCAATATCTTCTCTTCCTATCGACAGATTTTCTTGATTTTGGTCTTAAAAGCTTTGTATTAACGCCCTGCAACTTTTAAGACATAAACCATTAAAATTGGTACCATAGAACTGCTTTTGGCGACAGACATGTAAAAATCCCATACCCCCAAGTCATATTTTTGTAAGTTGTTCAATATCTTCTCTTCCTATCGACAGATTTTCTTGATTTTGGTCTTAAAAGCTTTGTATTAACGCCCTGCAAGTTTTAAGACATAAACCATTAAAATTGGTACGGTAGAACTGCTTTTGGCTACAGACTTGTAAAAATCCCATACCCCAAGTCATATTTTTGTAAGTTGTTCAATATCTTCTCTTCCTATCGACAGATTTTCTTGATTTTGGTCTTAAAAGCTTTGTATTAACGCCCTGCAACTTTTAAGACATAAACCATTAAAATTGGTACCATAGAACTGCTTTTGGCTACAGACTTGTAAAAATCCCATACCCCAAGTCATATTTTTGTAAGTTGTTCAATATCTTCTCTTCCTATCGACAGATTTTCTTGATTTTGGTCTTAAAAGCTTTGTATTAACGCCCTGCAACTTTTAAGACATAAACCATTAAAATTGGTACGGTAGAACTGCTTTTGGCTACAGACTTGTAAAAATCCCATACCCCAAGTCATATTTTTGTAAGTTGTTCAATATCTGCTCTTCCTATGGACAGATTTTCTTGATTTTGGTCTTAAAAGCTTTGAATTAACGCTCTGCAACTTTTAAGACATAAACCATTAAAATTGGTACGGTAGAACTGCTTTTGGCTACAGACTTGTAAAAATCCCATACCCCAAGTCATATTTTTGTAAGTTGTTTAATATCTTCTCTTCCTATCGACAGATTTTCTTGATTTTGGTCTTAAAAGCTTTGTATTAACGCCCTGCAAGTTTTAAGACATAAACCATTAAAATTGGTACGGTAGAACTGCTTTTGGCTACAGACTTGTAAAAATCCCATACCCCCAAGTCATATTTTTGTAAGTTGTTCAATATCTTCTCTTCCTATCGACAGATTTTCTTGATTTTGGTCTTAAAAGCTTTGTATTAACGCCCTGCAACTTTTAAGATATAAACCATTAAAATTGGTACCATAGAACTGCTTTTGGCTACAGACTTGTAAAAATCCCATACCCCAAGTCATATTTTTGTAAGTTGTTCAATATCTGCTCTTCCTATGGACAGATTTTCTTGATTTTGGTCTTAAAAGCTTTGAATTAACGCTCTGCAACTTTTAAGACATTAACCATTAAAATTGGTACGGTAGAACTGCTTTTGGCTACAGACTTGTAAAAATCCCATACCCCAAGTCCTATTTTTGTAAGTTGTTCAATATCTTCTCCTCCTATCGACAGATTTTCTTGATTTTGGTCTTAAAAGCTTTGTATTAACGCCCTGCAACTTTTAAGACATAAACCATTAAAATTGGTACCATAGAACTGCTTTTGGCGACAGACATGTAAAAATCCCATACCCCCAAGTCATATTTTTGTAAGTTGTTCAATATCTTCTCTTCCTATCGACAGATTTTCTTGATTTTGGTCTTAAAAGCTTTGTATTAACGCCCTGCAACTTTTAAGACATAAACCATTAAAATTGGTACCATAGAACTGCTTTTGGCTACAGACTTGTAAAAATCCCATACCCCAAGTCATATTTTTGTAAGTTGTTCAATATCTTCTCTTCCTATCGACAGATTTTCTTGATTTTGGTCTTAAAAGCTTTGTATTAACGCCCTGCAACTTTTAAGACATAAACCATTAAAATTGGTACCATAGAACTGCTTTTGGCGACAGACATGTAAAACTCCCATACCCCCAAGTCATATTTTTGTAAGTTGTTCAATATCTTCTCTTCCTATGGACAGATTTTCTTGATTTTGGTCTTAAAAGCTTTGAATTAACGCTCTGCAACTTTTAAGACATAAACCATTAAAATTGGTACGGTAGAACTGCTTTTGGCTACAGACATGTAAAAATCCCATACCCCCAAGTCATATTTTTGTAAGTTGTTCAATATCTTCTCTTCCTATCGACAGATTTTCTTGATTTTGGTCTTAAAAGCTTTGTATTAACGCCCTGCAACTTTTAAGACACAAACCATTAAAATTGGTACCATAGAACTGCTTTTGGCGACAGACATGTAAAAATCCCATACCCCCAAGTCATATTTTTGTAAGTTGTTCAATATCTTCTCTTCCTATGGACAGATTTTCTTGATTTTGGTCTTAAAAGCTTTGAATTAACGCTCTGCAACTTTTAAGACATAAACCATTAAAATTGGTACGGTAGAACTGATTTTGGCTACAGACATGTAAAAATCCCATACCCCCAAGTCATATTTTTGTAAGTTGTTCAATATCTTCTCTTCCTATCGACAGATTTTCTTGATTTTGGTCTTAAAAGCTTTGTATTAACGCCCTGCAACTTTTAAGACATAAACCATTAAAATTGGTACCATAGAACTGCTTTTGGCTACAGACTTGTAAAAATCCCATACCCCAAGTCATATTTTTGTAAGTTGTTCAATATCTGCTCTTCCTATGGACAGATTTTCTTGATTTTGGTCTTAAAAGCTTTGAATTAACGCTCTGCAACTTTTAAGACATAAACCATTAAAATTGGTACGGTAGAACTGCTTTTGGCTACAGACTTGTAAAAATCCCATACCCCAAGTCATATTTTTGTAAGTTGTTCAATATCTTCTCTTCCTATCGACAGATTTTCTTGATTTTGGTCTTAAAAGCTTTGTATTAACGCCCTGCAACTTTTAAGACATAAACCATTAAAATTGGTACCATAGAACTGCTTTTGGCGACAGACATGTAAAAATCCCATACCCCCAAGTCATATTTTTGTAAGTTGTTCAATATCTTCTCTTCCTATCGACAGATTTTCTTGATTTTGGTCTTAAAAGCTTTGTATTAACGCCCTGCAACTTTTAAGACATAAACCATTAAAATTGGTACCATAGAACTGCTTTTGGCGACAGACATGTAAAAATCCCATACCCCCAAGTCATATTTTTGTAAGTTGTTCAATATCTTCTCTTCCTATGGACAGATTTTCTTGATTTTGGTCTTAAAAGCTTTGAATTAACGCTCTGCAACTTTTAAGACATAAACCATTAAAATTGGTACGGTAGAACTGCTTTTGGCTACAGACTTGTAAAAATCCCATACCCCCAAGTCATATTTTTGTAAGTTGTTCAATATCTTCTCTTCCTATCGACAGATTTTCTTGATTTTGGTCTTAAAAGCTTTGTATTAACGCCCTGCAACTTTTAAGACATAAACCATTAAAATTGGTACCATAGAACTGCTTTTGGCGACAGACATGTAAAAATCCCATACCCCCAAGTCATATTTTTGTAAGTTGTTCAATATCTTCTCTTCCTATCGACAGATTTTCTTGATTTTGGTCTTAAAAGCTTTGTATTAACGCCCTGCAAGTTTTAAGACATAAACCATTAAAATTGGTACGGTAGAACTGCTTTTGGCTACAGACTTGTAAAAATCCCATACCCCAAGTCATATTTTTGTAAGTTGTTCAATATCTTCTCTTCCTATCGACAGATTTTCTTGATTTTGGTCTTAAAAGCTTTGTATTAACGCCCTGCAACTTTTAAGACATAAACCATTAAAATTGGTACCATAGAACTGCTTTTGGCTACAGACTTGTAAAAATCCCATACCCCAAGTCATATTTTTGTAAGTTGTTCAATATCTTCTCTTCCTATCGACAGATTTTCTTGATTTTGGTCTTAAAAGCTTTGTATTAACGCCCTGCAACTTTTAAGACATAAACCATTAAAATTGGTACGGTAGAACTGCTTTTGGCTACAGACTTGTAAAAATCCCATACCCCAAGTCATATTTTTGTAAGTTGTTCAATATCTGCTCTTCCTATGGACAGATTTTCTTGATTTTGGTCTTAAAAGCTTTGAATTAACGCTCTGCAACTTTTAAGACATAAACCATTAAAATTGGTACGGTAGAACTGCTTTTGGCTACAGACTTGTAAAAATCCCATACCCCAAGTCATATTTTTGTAAGTTGTTTAATATCTTCTCTTCCTATCGACAGATTTTCTTGATTTTGGTCTTAAAAGCTTTGTATTAACGCCCTGCAAGTTTTAAGACATAAACCATTAAAATTGGTACGGTAGAACTGCTTTTGGCTACAGACTTGTAAAAATCCCATACCCCAAGTCATATTTTTGTAAGTTGTTCAATATCTGCTCTTCCTATGGACAGATTTTCTTGATTTTGGTCTTAAAAGCTTTGAATTAACGCTCTGCAACTTTTAAGACATAAACCATTAAAATTGGTACGGTAGAACTGCTTTTGGCTACAGACTTGTAAAAATCCCATACCCCAAGTCATATTTTTGTAAGTTGTTTAATATCTTCTCTTCCTATGGACAGATTTTCTTGATTTTGGTCTTAAAAGCTTTGAATTAACGCTCTGCAACTTTTAAGACATAAACCATTAAAATTGGTACGGTAGAACTGCTTTTGGCGACAGACATGTAAAAATCCCATACCCCCAAGTCATATTTTTGTAAGTTGTTCAATATCTGCTCTTCCTATGGACAGATTTTCTTGATTTTGGTCTTAAAAGCTTTGAATTAACGCTCTGCAACTTTTAAGACATAAACCATTAAAATTGGTACGGTAGAACTGCTTTTGGCGACAGACATGTAAAAATCCCATACCCCCAAGTCATATTTTTGTAAGTTGTTCAATATCTTTTCTTCCTATGGACAGATTTTCTTGATTTTGGTCTTAAAAGCTTTAAATTAACGCTCTGCAACTTTTAAGACATAAACCATTAAAATTGGTACCATAGAACTGCTTTTGGCTACAGACATGTAAAAATCCCATACCCCCAAGTCATATTTTTGTAAGTTGTTCAATATCTTCTCTTCCTATCGACAGATTTTCTTGATTTTGGTCTTAAAAGCTTTGTATTAACGCCCTGCAACTTTTAAGACATAAACCATTAAAATTGGTACCATAGAACTGCTTTTGGCTACAGAGTTGTAAAAATCCCATACCCCAAGTCATATTTTTGTAAGTTGTTCAATATCTGCTCTTCCTATGGACAGATTTTCTTGATTTTGGTCTTAAAAGCTTTGAATTAACGCTCTGCAACTTTTAAGACATAAACCATTAAAATTGGTACGGTAGAACTGCTTTTGGCTACAGACTTGTAAAAATCCCATACCCCAAGTCATATTTTTGTAAGTTGTTCAATATCTTCTCTTCCTATCGACAGATTTTCTTGATTTTGGTCTTAAAAGCTTTGTATTAACGCCCTGCAACTTTTAAGACATAAACCATTAAAATTGGTACCATAGAACTGCTTTTGGCGACAGACATGTAAAAATCCCATACCCCCAAGTCATATTTTTGTAAGTTGTTCAATATCTTCTCTTCCTATCGACAGATTTTCTTGATTTTGGTCTTAAAAGCTTTGTATTAACGCCCTGCAACTTTTAAGACATAAACCATTAAAATTGGTACCATAGAACTGCTTTTGGCGACAGACATGTAAAAATCCCATACCCCCAAGTCATATTTTTGTAAGTTGTTCAATATCTTCTCTTCCTATGGACAGATTTTCTTGATTTTGGTCTTAAAAGCTTTGAATTAACGCTCTGCAACTTTTAAGACATAAACCATTAAAATTGGTACGGTAGAACTGCTTTTGGCTACAGACTTGTAAAAATCCCATACCCTAAGTCATATTTTTGTAACTTGTTCAATATCTTCTCTTCCTATCGACAGATTTTCTTGATTTTGGTCTTAAAAGCTTTGTATTAACGCCCTGCAACTTTTAAGACATAAACCATTAAAATTGGTACCATAGAACTTCTTTTGGCGACAGACATGTAAAAATCCCATACCCCCAAGTCATATTTTTGTAAGTTGTTCAATATCTTCTCTTCCTATGGACAGATCTTCTTGATTTTGGTCTTAAAAGCTTTGAATTAACGCTCTGCAACTTTTAAGACATAAACCATTAAAATTGGTACGGTAGAACTGCTTTTGGCTACAGACTTGTAAAAATCCCATACCCCCAAGTCATATTTTTGTAAGTTGTTCAATATCTTCTCTTCCTATCGACAGATTTTCTTGATTTTGGTCTTAAAAGCTTTGTATTAACGCCCTGCAACTTTTAAGACATAAACCATTAAAATTGGTACCATAGAACTGCTTTTGGCGACAGACATGTAAAAATCCCATACCCCCAAGTCATATTTTTGTAAGTTGTTCAATATCTTCTCTTCCTATGGACAGATTTTCTTGATTTTGGTCTTAAAAGCTTTGTATTAACGCCCTGCAACTTTTAAGACATAAACCATTAAAATTGGTACGGTAGAACTGCTTTTGGCTACAGACTTGTAAAAATCCCATACCCCAAGTCATATTTTTGTAAGTTGTTCAATATCTTCTCTTCCTATCGACAGATTTTCTTGATTTTGGTCTTAAAAGCTTTGTATTAACGCCCTGCAACTTTTAAGATATAAACCATTAAAATTGGTACCATAGAACTGCTTTTGGCTACAGACTTGTAAAAATCCCATACCCCAAGTCATATTTTTGTAAGTTGTTCAATATCTGCTCTTCCTATGGACAGATTTTCTTGATTTTGGTCTTAAAAGCTTTGAATTAACGCTCTGCAACTTTTAAGACATTAACCATTAAAATTGGTACGGTAGAACTGCTTTTGGCTACAGACTTGTAAAAATCCCATACCCCAAGTCCTATTTTTGTAAGTTGTTCAATATCTTCTCCTCCTATCGACAGATTTTCTTGATTTTGGTCTTAAAAGCTTTGTATTAACGCCCTGCAACTTTTAAGACATAAACCATTAAAATTGGTACCATAGAACTGCTTTTGGCGACAGACATGTAAAAATCCCATACCCCCAAGTCATATTTTTGTAAGTTGTTCAATATCTTCTCTTCCTATCGACAGATTTTCTTGATTTTGGTCTTAAAAGCTTTGTATTAACGCCCTGCAACTTTTAAGACATAAACCATTAAAATTGGTACCATAGAACTGCTTTTGGCTACAGACTTGTAAAAATCCCATACCTCAAGTCATATTTTTGTAAGTTGTTCAATATCTTCTCTTCCTATCGACAGATTTTCTTGATTTTGGTCTTAAAAGCTTTGTATTAACGCCCTGCAACTTTTAAGACATAAACCATTAAAATTGGTACCATAGAACTGCTTTTGGCGACAGACATGTAAAAATCCCATACCCCAAGTCATATTTTTGTAAGTTGTTCAATATCTTCTCCTCCTATCGACAGATTTTCTTGATTTTGGTCTTAAAAGCTTTGTATTAACGCCCTGCAACTTTTAAGACATAAACCATTAAAATTGGTACGGTAGAACTGCTTTTGGCCACAGACTTGTAAAAATCCCATACCCCAAGTCATATTTTTGTAAGTTGTTCAATATCTTCTCTTCCTATGGACAGATTTTCTTGATTTTGGTCTTAAAAGCTTTGAATTAACACTCTGCAACTTTTAAGACATAAACCATTAAAATTGGTACGGTAGAACTGCTTTTGGCTACAGACTTGTAAAAATCCCATACCCCAAGTCATATTTTTGTAAGTTGTTCAATATCTTCTCCTCCTATCGACAGATTTTCTTGATTTTGGTCTTAAAAGCTTTGTATTAACGCCCTGCAACTTTTAAGACATAAACCATTAAAATTGGTACCATAGAACTGCTTTTGGCGACAGACATGTAAAAATCCCATACCCCCAAGTCATATTTTTGTAAGTTGTTCAATATCTTCTCTTCCTATGGACAGATTTTCTTGATTTTGGTCTTAAAAGCTTTGTATTAACGCCCTGCAACTTTTAAGACATAAACCATTAAAATTGGTACGGTAGAACTGCTTTTGGCCACAGACTTGTAAAAATCCCATACCCCAAGTCATATTTTTGTAAGTTGTTCAATATCTTCTCTTCCTATGGACAGATTTTCTTGATTTTGGTCTTAAAAGCTTTGAATTAACACTCTGCAACTTTTAAGACATAAACCATTAAAATTGGTACGGTAGAACTGCTTTTGGCTACAGACTTGTAAAAATCCCATACCCCAAGTCATATTTTTGTAAGTTGTTCAATATCTTCTCTTCCTATGGACAGATTTTCTTGATTTTGGTCTTAAAAGCTTTGAATTAACACTCTGCAACTTTTAAGACATAAACCATTAAAATTGGTACGGTAGAACTGCTTTTGGCCACAGACTTGTAAAAATCCCATACCCCAAGTCATATTTTTGTAAGTTGTTCAATATCTTCTCTTCCTATGGACAGATTTTCTTGATTTTGGTCTTAAAAGCTTTGAATTAACACTCTGCAACTTTTAAGACATAAACCATTAAAATTGGTACGGTAGAACTGCTTTTGGCTACAGACATGTAAAAATCCCATACCCCAAGTCATATTTTTGTAAGTTGTTCAATATCTTCTCTTCCTATCGACAGATTTTCATGATTTTGGTCTTAAAAGCTTTGTATTAACGCCCTGCAACTTTTAAGACATAAACCATTAAAATTGGTACCATAGAACTGCTTTTGGCTACAGACTTGTAAAAATCCCATACCCCAAGTCATATTTTTGTAAGTTGTTCAATATCTTCTCTTCCTATCGACAGATGTTCTTGACTTTGGTCTTAAAAGCTTTGTATTAACGCCCTGCAACTTTTAAGACATAAACCATTAAAATTGGTACCATAGAACTGCTTTTGGCGACAGACATGTAAAAATCCCATACCCCAAGTCATATTTTTGTAAGTTGTTCAATATCTTCTCCTCCTATCGACAGATTTTCTTGATTTTGGTCTTAAAAGCTTTGTATTAACGCCCTGCAACTTTTAAGACATAAACCATTAAAATTGGTACCATAGAACTGCTTTTGGCGACAGACATGTAAAAATCCCATACCCCCAAGTCATATTTTTGTAAGTTGTTCAATATCTTCTCTTCCTATGGACAGATTTTCTTGATTTTGGTCTTAAAAGCTTTGAATTAACGCTCTGCAACTTTTAAGACATAAACCATTAACATTGGTACGGTAGAACTGCTTTTGGCTACAGACATGTAAAAATCCCATACCCCCAAGTCATATTTTTGTAAGTTGTTCAATATCTTCTCTTCCTATCGACAGATTTTCTTGATTTTGGTCTTAAAAGCTTTGTATTAACGCCCTGCAACTTTTAAGACATAAACCATTAAAATTGGTACGGTAGAACTGCTTTTGGCCACAGACTTGTAAAAATCCCATACCCCAAGTCATATTTTTGTAAGTTGTTCAATATCTTCTCTTCCTATGGACAGATTTTCTTGATTTTGGTCTTAAAAGCTTTGAATTAACACTCTGCAACTTTTAAGACATAAACCATTAAAATTGGTACGGTAGAACTGCTTTTGGCTACAGACTTGTAAAAATCCCATACCCCAAGTCATATTTTTGTAAGTTGTTTAATATCTTCTCTTACTATCCACAGATTTTCTTGATTTTGGTCTTAAAAGCTTTGTATTAACGCTCTGCAACTTTTAAGACATAAACCATTAAAATTGGTACCATAGAACTGCTTTTGGCGACAGACATGTAAAAATCCCATACCCCCAAGTCATATTTTTGTAAGTTGTTCAATATCTTCTCTTCCTATGGACAGATTTTCTTGATTTTGGTCTTAAAAGCTTTGAATTAACACTCTGCAACTTTTAAGACATAAACCATTAAAATTGGTACGGTAGAACTGCTTTTGGCTACAGACTTGTAAAAATCCCATACCCCAAGTCATATTTTTGTAAGTTGTTTAATATCTTCTCTTACTATCCACAGATTTTCTTGATTTTGGTCTTAAAAGCTTTGTATTAACGCTCTGCAACTTTTAAGACATAAACCATTAAAATTGGTACCATAGAACTGCTTTTGGCGACAGACATGTAAAAATCCCATACCCCCAAGTCATATTTTTGTAAGTTGTTCAATATCTTCTCTTCCTATCGACAGATTTTCTTGATTTTGGTCTTAAAAGCTTTGTATTAACGCCCTGCAACTTTTAAGACATAAACCATTAACATTGGTACGGTAGAACTGCTTTTGGCTACAGACATGTAAAAATCCCATACCCCCAAGTCATATTTTTGTAAGTTGTTCAATATCTTCTCTTCCTATGGACAGATTTTCTTGATTTTGGTCTTAAAAGCTTTGAATTAACACTCTGCAACTTTTAAGACATAAACCATTAAAATTGGTACGGTAGAACTGCTTTTGGCTACAGACTTGTAAAAATCCCATACCCCAAGTCATATTTTTGTAAGTTGTTTAATATCTTCTCTTACTATCCACAGATTTTCTTGATTTTGGTCTTAAAAGCTTTGTATTAACGCTCTGCAACTTTTAAGACATAAACCATTAAAATTGGTACCATAGAACTGCTTTTGGCGACAGACATGTAAAAATCCCATACCCCCAAGTCATATTTTTGTAAGTTGTTCAATATCTTCTCTTCCTATGGACAGATTTTCTTGATTTTGGTCTTAAAAGCTTTGAATTAACACTCTGCAACTTTTAAGACATAAACCATTAAAATTGGTACGGTAGAACTGCTTTTGGCTACAGACTTGTAAAAATCCCATACCCCAAGTCATATTTTTGTAAGTTGTTTAATATCTTCTCTTACTATCCACAGATTTTCTTGATTTTGGTCTTAAAAGCTTTGTATTAACGCTCTGCAACTTTTAAGACATAAACCATTAAAATTGGTACCATAGAACTGCTTTTGGCGACAGACATGTAAAAATCCCATACCCCCAAGTCATATTTTTGTAAGTTGTTCAATATCTTCTCTTCCTATCGACAGATTTTCTTGATTTTGGTCTTAAAAGCTTTGTATTAACGCCCTGCAACTTTTAAGATATAAACCATTAAAATTGGTACGGTAGAACTGCTTTTGGCTACAGACTTGTAAAAATCCCATACCCCAAGTCATATTTTTGTAAGTTGTTTAATATCTTCTCTTACTATCCACAGATTTTCTTGATTTTGGTCTTAAAAGCTTTGTATTAACGCTCTGCAACTTTTAAGACATAAACCATTAAAATTGGTACCATAGAACTGCTTTTGGCGACAGACATGTAAAAATCCCATACCCCCAAGTCATATTTTTGTAAGTTGTTCAATATCTTCTCTTCCTATGGACAGATTTTCTTGATTTTGGTCTTAAAAGCTTTGAATTAACACTCTGCAACTTTTAAGACATAAACCATTAAAATTGGTACGGTAGAACTGCTTTTGGCTACAGACTTGTAAAAATCCCATACCCCAAGTCATATTTTTGTAAGTTGTTTAATATCTTCTCTTACTATCCACAGATTTTCTTGATTTTGGTCTTAAAAGCTTTGTATTAACGCTCTGCAACTTTTAAGACATAAACCATTAAAATTGGTACCATAGAACTGCTTTTGGCGACAGACATGTAAAAATCCCATACCCCCAAGTCATATTTTTGTAAGTTGTTCAATATCTTCTCTTCCTATCGACAGATTTTCTTGATTTTGGTCTTAAAAGCTTTGTATTAACGCCCTGCAACTTTTAAGATATAAACCATTAAAATTGGTACGGTAGAACTGCTTTTGGCTACAGACTTGTAAAAATCCCATACCCCAAGTCATATTTTTGTAAGTTGTTCAATATCTTCTCTTCCTATCGACAGATTTTCTTGATTTTGGTCTTAAAAGCTTTGTATTAACGCCCTGCAACTTTTAAGATATAAACCATTAAAATTGGTACGGTAGAACTGCTTTTGGCTACAGACTTGTAAAAATCCCATACCCCAAGTCATATTTTTGTAAGTTGTTCAATATCTTCTCCTCCTATCGACAGATTTTCTTGATTTTGGTCTTAAAAGCTTTGTATTAACGCCCTGCAACTTTTAAGACATAAACCATTAAAATTGGTACCATAGAACTGCTTTTGGCGACAGACATGTAAAAATCCCATACCCCCAAGTCATATTTTTGTAAGTTGTTCAATATCTTCTCTTCCTATCGACAGATTTTCTTGATTTTGGTCTTAAAAGCTTTGTATTAACGCCCTGCAACTTTTAAGACATAAACCATTAAAATTGGTACCATAGAACTGCTTTTGGCTACAGACTTGTAAAAATCCCATACCCCAAGTCATATTTTTGTAAGTTGTTCAATATCTTCTCTTCCTATCGACAGATTTTCTTGATTTTGGTCTTAAAAGCTTTGTATTAACGCTCTGCAACTTTTAACACATCTCGTGAGAGTATTGGTACGGTAGAACTGCTTTTGGCTACAGACATGTAAAAATCCCATACCCCCAAGTCATATTTTTGTAAGTTGTTCAATATCTTCTCTTCCTATCGACAAATTTTCTTGATTTTGGTCTTAAAAGCTTTGTATTAACGCCCTGCAACTTTTAAGACATAAACCATTAAAATTGGTACGGTAGAACTGCTTTTGGCCACAGACTTGTAAAAATCCCATACCCCAAGTCATATTTTTGTAAGTTGTTCAATATCTTCTCTTCCTATGGACAGATTTTCTTGATTTTGGTCTTAAAAGCTTTGAATTAACACTCTGCAACTTTTAAGACATAAACCATTAAAATTGGTACGGTAGAACTGCTTTTGGCTACAGACTTGTAAAAATCCCATACCCCAAGTCATATTTTTGTAAGTTGTTCAATATCTTCTCTTCCTATGGACAGATTTTCTTGATTTTGGTCTTAAAAGCTTTGAATTAACACTCTGCAACTTTTAAGACATAAACCATTAAAATTGGTACGGTAGAACTGCTTTTGGCTACAGACATGTAAAAATCCCATACCCCAAGTCATATTTTTGTAAGTTGTTCAATATCTTCTCTTCCTATCGACAGATTTTCATGATTTTGGTCTTAAAAGCTTTGTATTAACGCCCTGCAACTTTTAAGACATAAACCATTAAAATTGGTACCATAGAACTGCTTTTGGCTACAGACTTGTAAAAATCCCATACCCCAAGTCATATTTTTGTAAGTTGTTCAATATCTTCTCTTCCTATCGACAGATGTTCTTGACTTTGGTCTTAAAAGCTTTGTATTAACGCCCTGCAACTTTTAAGACATAAACCATTAAAATTGGTACCATAGAACTGCTTTTGGCGACAGACATGTAAAAATCCCATACCCCAAGTCATATTTTTGTAAGTTGTTCAATATCTTCTCCTCCTATCGACAGATTTTCTTGATTTTGGTCTTAAAAGCTTTGTATTAACGCCCTGCAACTTTTAAGACATAAACCATTAAAATTGGTACCATAGAACTGCTTTTGGCGACAGACATGTAAAAATCCCATACCCCCAAGTCATATTTTTGTAAGTTGTTCAATATCTTCTCTTCCTATGGACAGATTTTCTTGATTTTGGTCTTAAAAGCTTTGAATTAACGCTCTGCAACTTTTAAGACATAAACCATTAACATTGGTACGGTAGAACTGCTTTTGGCTACAGACATGTAAAAATCCCATACCCCCAAGTCATATTTTTGTAAGTTGTTCAATATCTTCTCTTCCTATCGACAGATTTTCTTGATTTTGGTCTTAAAAGCTTTGTATTAACGCCCTGCAACTTTTAAGACATAAACCATTAAAATTGGTACGGTAGAACTGCTTTTGGCCACAGACTTGTAAAAATCCCATACCCCAAGTCATATTTTTGTAAGTTGTTCAATATCTTCTCTTCCTATGGACAGATTTTCTTGATTTTGGTCTTAAAAGCTTTGAATTAACACTCTGCAACTTTTAAGACATAAACCATTAAAATTGGTACGGTAGAACTGCTTTTGGCTACAGACTTGTAAAAATCCCATACCCCAAGTCATATTTTTGTAAGTTGTTTAATATCTTCTCTTACTATCCACAGATTTTCTTGATTTTGGTCTTAAAAGCTTTGTATTAACGCTCTGCAACTTTTAAGACATAAACCATTAAAATTGGTACCATAGAACTGCTTTTGGCGACAGACATGTAAAAATCCCATACCCCCAAGTCATATTTTTGTAAGTTGTTCAATATCTTCTCTTCCTATGGACAGATTTTCTTGATTTTGGTCTTAAAAGCTTTGAATTAACACTCTGCAACTTTTAAGACATAAACCATTAAAATTGGTACGGTAGAACTGCTTTTGGCTACAGACTTGTAAAAATCCCATACCCCAAGTCATATTTTTGTAAGTTGTTTAATATCTTCTCTTACTATCCACAGATTTTCTTGATTTTGGTCTTAAAAGCTTTGTATTAACGCTCTGCAACTTTTAAGACATAAACCATTAAAATTGGTACCATAGAACTGCTTTTGGCGACAGACATGTAAAAATCCCATACCCCCAAGTCATATTTTTGTAAGTTGTTCAATATCTTCTCTTCCTATCGACAGATTTTCTTGATTTTGGTCTTAAAAGCTTTGTATTAACGCCCTGCAACTTTTAAGACATAAACCATTAACATTGGTACGGTAGAACTGCTTTTGGCTACAGACATGTAAAAATCCCATACCCCCAAGTCATATTTTTGTAAGTTGTTCAATATCTTCTCTTCCTATGGACAGATTTTCTTGATTTTGGTCTTAAAAGCTTTGAATTAACACTCTGCAACTTTTAAGACATAAACCATTAAAATTGGTACGGTAGAACTGCTTTTGGCTACAGACTTGTAAAAATCCCATACCCCAAGTCATATTTTTGTAAGTTGTTTAATATCTTCTCTTACTATCCACAGATTTTCTTGATTTTGGTCTTAAAAGCTTTGTATTAACGCTCTGCAACTTTTAAGACATAAACCATTAAAATTGGTACCATAGAACTGCTTTTGGCGACAGACATGTAAAAATCCCATACCCCCAAGTCATATTTTTGTAAGTTGTTCAATATCTTCTCTTCCTATGGACAGATTTTCTTGATTTTGGTCTTAAAAGCTTTGAATTAACACTCTGCAACTTTTAAGACATAAACCATTAAAATTGGTACGGTAGAACTGCTTTTGGCTACAGACTTGTAAAAATCCCATACCCCAAGTCATATTTTTGTAAGTTGTTTAATATCTTCTCTTACTATCCACAGATTTTCTTGATTTTGGTCTTAAAAGCTTTGTATTAACGCTCTGCAACTTTTAAGACATAAACCATTAAAATTGGTACCATAGAACTGCTTTTGGCGACAGACATGTAAAAATCCCATACCCCCAAGTCATATTTTTGTAAGTTGTTCAATATCTTCTCTTCCTATCGACAGATTTTCTTGATTTTGGTCTTAAAAGCTTTGTATTAACGCCCTGCAACTTTTAAGATATAAACCATTAAAATTGGTACGGTAGAACTGCTTTTGGCTACAGACTTGTAAAAATCCCATACCCCAAGTCATATTTTTGTAAGTTGTTTAATATCTTCTCTTACTATCCACAGATTTTCTTGATTTTGGTCTTAAAAGCTTTGTATTAACGCTCTGCAACTTTTAAGACATAAACCATTAAAATTGGTACCATAGAACTGCTTTTGGCGACAGACATGTAAAAATCCCATACCCCCAAGTCATATTTTTGTAAGTTGTTCAATATCTTCTCTTCCTATGGACAGATTTTCTTGATTTTGGTCTTAAAAGCTTTGAATTAACACTCTGCAACTTTTAAGACATAAACCATTAAAATTGGTACGGTAGAACTGCTTTTGGCTACAGACTTGTAAAAATCCCATACCCCAAGTCATATTTTTGTAAGTTGTTTAATATCTTCTCTTACTATCCACAGATTTTCTTGATTTTGGTCTTAAAAGCTTTGTATTAACGCTCTGCAACTTTTAAGACATAAACCATTAAAATTGGTACCATAGAACTGCTTTTGGCGACAGACATGTAAAAATCCCATACCCCCAAGTCATATTTTTGTAAGTTGTTCAATATCTTCTCTTCCTATCGACAGATTTTCTTGATTTTGGTCTTAAAAGCTTTGTATTAACGCCCTGCAACTTTTAAGATATAAACCATTAAAATTGGTACGGTAGAACTGCTTTTGGCTACAGACTTGTAAAAATCCCATACCCCAAGTCATATTTTTGTAAGTTGTTCAATATCTTCTCTTCCTATCGACAGATTTTCTTGATTTTGGTCTTAAAAGCTTTGTATTAACGCCCTGCAACTTTTAAGATATAAACCATTAAAATTGGTACGGTAGAACTGCTTTTGGCTACAGACTTGTAAAAATCCCATACCCCAAGTCATATTTTTGTAAGTTGTTCAATATCTTCTCCTCCTATCGACAGATTTTCTTGATTTTGGTCTTAAAAGCTTTGTATTAACGCCCTGCAACTTTTAAGACATAAACCATTAAAATTGGTACCATAGAACTGCTTTTGGCGACAGACATGTAAAAATCCCATACCCCCAAGTCATATTTTTGTAAGTTGTTCAATATCTTCTCTTCCTATCGACAGATTTTCTTGATTTTGGTCTTAAAAGCTTTGTATTAACGCCCTGCAACTTTTAAGACATAAACCATTAAAATTGGTACCATAGAACTGCTTTTGGCTACAGACTTGTAAAAATCCCATACCCCAAGTCATATTTTTGTAAGTTGTTCAATATCTTCTCTTCCTATCGACAGATTTTCTTGATTTTGGTCTTAAAAGCTTTGTATTAACGCCCTGCAACTTTTAAGACATAAACCATTAAAATTGGTACCATAGAACTGCTTTTGGCGACAGACATGTAAAAATCCCATACCCCAAGTCATATTTTTGTAAGTTGTTCAATATCTTCTCCTCCTATCGACAGATTTTCTTGATTTTGGTCTTAAAAGCTTTGTATTAACGCCCTGCAACTTTTAAGACATAAACCATTAAAATTGGTACGGTAGAACTGCTTTTGGCCACAGACTTGTAAAAATCCCATACCCCAAGTCATATTTTTGTAAGTTGTTCAATATCTTCTCTTCCTATGGACAGATTTTCTTGATTTTGGTCTTAAAAGCTTTGAATTAACACTCTGCAACTTTTAAGACATAAACCATTAAAATTGGTACGGTAGAACTGCTTTTGGCTACAGACTTGTAAAAATCCCATACCCCAAGTCATATTTTTGTAAGTTGTTCAATATCTTCTCCTCCTATCGACAGATTTTCTTGATTTTGGTCTTAAAAGCTTTGTATTAACGCCCTGCAACTTTTAAGACATAAACCATTAAAATTGGTACCATAGAACTGCTTTTGGCGACAGACATGTAAAAATCCCATACCCCCAAGTCATATTTTTGTAAGTTGTTCAATATCTTCTCTTCCTATGGACAGATTTTCTTGATTTTGGTCTTAAAAGCTTTGTATTAACGCCCTGCAACTTTTAAGACATAAACCATTAAAATTGGTACGGTAGAACTGCTTTTGGCCACAGACTTGTAAAAATCCCATACCCCAAGTCATATTTTTGTAAGTTGTTCAATATCTTCTCTTCCTATGGACAGATTTTCTTGATTTTGGTCTTAAAAGCTTTGAATTAACACTCTGCAACTTTTAAGACATAAACCATTAAAATTGGTACGGTAGAACTGCTTTTGGCTACAGACTTGTAAAAATCCCATACCCCAAGTCATATTTTTGTAAGTTGTTCAATATCTTCTCTTCCTATGGACAGATTTTCTTGATTTTGGTCTTAAAAGCTTTGAATTAACACTCTGCAACTTTTAAGACATAAACCATTAAAATTGGTACGGTAGAACTGCTTTTGGCTACAGACTTGTAAAAATCCCATACCCCAAGTCATATTTTTGTAAGTTGTTCAATATCTTCTCTTCCTATCGACAGATTTTCTTGATTTTGGTCTTAAAAGCTTTGTATTAACGCTCTGCAACTTTTAAGACATAAACCATTAAAATTGGTACGGTAGAACTGCTTTTGGCTACAGACATGTAAAAATCCCATACCCCCAAGTCATATTTTTGTAAGTTGTTCAATATCTTCTCTTCCTATCGACAAATTTTCTTGATTTTGGTCTTAAAAGCTTTGTATTAACGCCCTGCAACTTTTAAGACATAAACCATTAAAATTGGTACGGTAGAACTGCTTTTGGCTACAGACATGTAAAAATCATATACCCCCAAGTCATATTTTTGTAAGTTGTTCAATATCTTCTCTTCCTATCGACAGATTTTCTTGATTTTGGTCTTAAAAGCTTTGTATTAACGCCCTGCAACTTTTAAGACATAAACCATTAAAATTGGTACCATAGAACTGCTTTTGGCGACAGACATGTAAAAATCCCATACCCCCAAGTCATATTTTTGTAAGTTGTTCAATATCTTCTCCTCCTATCGACAGATTTTCTTGATTTTGGTCTTAAAAGCTTTGTATTAACGCTCTGCAACTTTTAAGACATAAACCATTAAAATTGATACCATAGAACTGCTTTTGGCGACAGACATGTAAAAATCCCATACCCCCAAGTCATATTTTTGTAAGTTGTTCAATATCTTCTCTTCCTATCGACAGATTTTCTTGATTTTAGTCTTAAAAGCTTTGAATTAACGCTCTGCAACTTTTAAGACATAAACCATTAAAATTGGTACGGTAGAACTGCTTTTGGCTACAGACTTGTAAAAATCCCATACCCCAAGTCATATTTTTGTAAGTTGTTCAATATCTTCTCTTCCTATCGACAGATTTTCTTGATTTTGGTCTTAAAAGCTTTGAATTAACGCTCTGCAACTTTTAAGACATAAACCATTAAAATTGGTACGGTAGAACTGCTTTTGGCTACAGACTTGTAAAAATCCCATACCCCAAGTCATATTTTTGTAAGTTGTTCAATATCTTCTCTTCCTATCGACAGATTTTCTTGATTTTAGTCTTAAAAGCTTTGTATTAACGCCCTGCAACTTTTAAGACATAAACCATTAAAATTGGTACCATAGAACTGCTTTTGGCGACAGACATGTAAAAATCCCATACCCCCAAGTCATATTTTTGTAAGTTGTTCAATATCTTCTCTTCCTATCGACAGATTTTCTTGATTTTGGTCTTAAAAGCTTTGTATTAACGCCCTGCAACTTTTAAGACATAAACCATTAAAATTGGTACGGTAGAACTGCTTTTGGCTACAGACTTGTAAAAATCCCATACCCCAAGTCATATTTTTGTAAGTTGTTCAATATCTTCTCTTCCTATCGACAGATTTTCTTGATTTTGGTCTTAAAAGCTTTGTATTAACGCCCTGCAACTTTTAAGACATAAACCATTAAAATTGGTACCATAGAACTGCTTTTGGCTAGAGACTTGTAAAAATCCCATACCCCAAGTCATATTTTTGTAAGTTGTTCAATATCTGCTCTTCCTATGGACAGATTTTCTTGATTTTGGTCTTAAAAGCTTTGAATTAACGCTCTGCAACTTTTAAGACATAAACCATTAAAATTGGTACGGTAGAACTGCTTTTGGCTACAGACTTGTAAAAATCCCATACCCCAAGTCATATTTTTGTAAGTTGTTCAATATCTTCTCTTCCTATCGACAGATTTTCTTGATTTTGGTCTTAAAAGCTTTGTATTAACGCCCTGCAACTTTTAAGACATAAACCATTAAAATTGGTACCATAGAACTGCTTTTGGCGACAGACATGTAAAAATCCCATACCCCCAAGTCATATTTTTGTAAGTTGTTCAATATCTTCTCCTCCTATCGACAGTTTTTGTTGATTTTGGTCTTAAAAGCTTTGTATTAACGCCCTGCAACTTTTAAGACATAAACCATTAAAATTGGTACCATAGAACTGCTTTTGGCGACAGACATGTAAAAATCCCATACCCCCAAGTCATATTTTTGTAAGTTGTTCAATATCTTCTCTTCCTATGGACAGATTTTCTTGATTTTGGTCTTAAAAGCTTTGTATTAACGCTCTGCAACTTTTAAGACATAAACCATTAAAATTGGTACGGTAGAACTGCTTTTGGCTACAGACTTGTAAAAATCCCATACCCCAAGTCATATTTTTGTAAGTTGTTCAATATCTTTTCTTCCTATCGACAGATTTTCTTGATTTTGGTCTTAAAAGCTTTGAATTAACGCTCTGCAACTTTTAAGACATAAACCATTAAAATTGGTACGGTAGAACTGCTTTTGGCTACAGACATGTAAAAATCCCATACCCCCAAGTCATATTTTTGTAAGTTGTTCAATATCTTCTCTTCCTATCGACAGATTTTCTTGATTTTGGTCTTAAAAGCTTTGTATTAACGCCCTGCAACTTTTAAGACATAAATTATTAAAATTGGTACCATAGAACTGCTTTTGGCTACAGACTTGTAAAAATCCCATACCCCAAGTCATATTTTTGTAAGTTGTTCAATATCTGCTCTTCCTATGGACAGATTTTCTTGATTTTGGTCTTAAAAGCTTTGAATTAACGCTCTGCAACTTTTAAGACATAAACCATTAAAATTGGTACGGTAGAACTGCTTTTGGCTACAGACTTGTAAAAATCCCATACCCCAAGTCATATTTTTGTAAGTTGTTCAATATCTTCTCTTCCTATCGACAGATTTTCTTGATTTTGGTCTTAAAAGCTTTGTATTAACGCCCTGCAACTTTTAAGACATAAACCATTAAAATTGGTACCATAGAACTGCTTTTAGCGACAGACATGTAAAAATCCCATACCCCCAAGTCATATTTTTGTAAGTTGTTCAATATCTTCTCTTCCTATCGACAGATTTTCTTGATTTTGGTCTTAAAAGCTTTGTATTAACGCCCTGCAACTTTTAAGACATAAACCATTAAAATTGGTACCATAGAACTGCTTTTGGCTACAGACTTGTAAAAATCCCATACCCCAAGTCATATTTTTGTAAGTTGTTCAATATCTGCTCTTCCTATGGACAGATTTTCTTGATTTTGGTCTTAAAAGCTTTGAATTAACGCTCTGCAACTTTTAAGACATAAACCATTAAAATTGGTACCATAGAACTGCTTTTGGCTACAGACTTGTAAAAATCCCATACCCCAAGTCATATTTTTGTAAGTTGTTCAATATCTGCTCTTCCTATGGACAGATTTTCTTGATTTTGGTCTTAAAAGCTTTGAATTAACGCTCTGCAACTTTTAAGACATAAACCATTAAAATTGGTACGGTAGAACTGCTTTTGGCTACAGACTTGTAAAAATCCCATACCCCAATTCATATTTTTGTAAGTTGTTCAATATCTGCTCTTCCTATGGACAGATTTTCTTGATTTTGGTCTTAAAAGCTTTGAATTAACGCTCTGCAACTTTTAAGACATAAACCATTAAAATTGGTACGGTAGAACTGCTTTTGGCTACAGACTTGTAAAAATCCCATACCCCAAGTCATATTTTTGTAAGTTGTTCAATATCTTCTCTTCCTATCGACAGATTTTCTTGATTTTGGTCTTAAAAGCTTTGTATTAACGCCCTGCAACTTTTAAGACATAAACCATTAAAATTGGTACCATAGAACTGCTTTTGGCGACAGACATGTAAAAATCCCATACCCCCAAGTCATATTTTTGTAAGTTGTTCAATATCTTCTCTTCCTATCGACAGATTTTCTTGATTTTGGTCTTAAAAGCTTTGTATTAACGCCCTGCAACTTTTAAGACATAAACCATTAAAATTGGTACCATAGAACTGCTTTTGGCGACAGACATGTAAAAATCCCATACCCCAAGTCATATTTTTGTAAGTTGTTCAATATCTTCTCTTCCTATCGACAGATTTTCTTGATTTTGGTCTTAAAAGCTTTGAATTAACGCTCTGCAACTTTTAAGACATAAACCATTAAAATTGGTACGGTAGAACTGCTTTTGGCTACAGACTTGTAAAAATCCCATACCCCAAGTCATATTTTTGTAAGTTGTTCAATATCTGCTCTTCCTATGGACAGATTTTCTTGATTTTGGTCTTAAAAGCTTTGAATTAACGCTCTGCAACTTTTAAGACATAAACCATTAAAATTGGTACGGTAGAACTGCTTTTGGCTACAGACATGTAAAAATCATATACCCCCAAGTCATATTTTTGTAAGTTGTTCAATATCTTCTCTTCCTATCGACAGATTTTCTTGATTTTGGTCTTAAAAGCTTTGTATTAACGCCCTGCAACTTTTAAGACATAAACCATTAAAATTGGTACCATAGAACTGCTTTTGGCGACAGACATGTAAAAATCCCATACCCCCAAGTCATATTTTTGTAAGTTGTTCAATATCTTCTCCTCCTATCGACAGATTTTCTTGATTTTGGTCTTAAAAGCTTTGTATTAACGCTCTGCAACTTTTAAGACATAAACCATTAAAATTGGTACCATAGAACTGCTTTTGGCGACAGACATGTAAAAATCCCATACCCCCAAGTCATATTTTTGTAAGTTGTTCAATATCTTCTCTTCCTATGGACAGATTTTCTTGATTTTGGTCTTAAAAGCTTTGTATTAACGCTCTGCAACTTTTAAGACATAAACCATTAAAATTGGTACGGTAGAACTGCTTTTGGCTACAGACTTGTAAAAATCCCATACCCCAAGTCATATTTTTGTAAGTTGTTCAATATCTTCTCTTCCTATCGACAGATTTTCTTGATTTTGGTCTTAAAAGCTTTGAATTAACGCTCTGCAACTTTTAAGACATAAACCATTAAAATTGGTACGGTAGAACTGCTTTTGGCTACAGACATGTAAAAATCCCATACCCCCAAGTCATATTTTTGTAAGTTGTTCAATATCTTCTCTTCCTATCGACAGATTTTCTTGATTTTGGTCTTAAAAGCTTTGTATTAACGCCCTGCAACTTTTAAGACATAAACTATTAAAATTGGTACCATAGAACTGCTTTTGGCTACAGACTTGTAAAAATCCCATACCCCAAGTCATATTTTTGTAAGTTGTTCAATATCTGCTCTTCCTATGGACAGATTTTCTTGATTTTGGTCTTAAAAGCTTTGTATTAACGCCCTGCAACTTTTAAGACATAAACCATTAAAATTGGTACCATAGAACTGCTTTTAGCGACAGACATGTAAAAATCCCATACCCCCAAGTCATATTTTTGTAAGTTGTTCAATATCTTCTCTTCCTATGGACAGATTTTCTTGATTTTGGTCTTAAAAGCTTTGTATTAACGCCCTGCAACTTTTAAGACATAAACCATTAAAATTGGTACCATAGAACTGCTTTTGGCTACAGACTTGTAAAAATCCCATACCCCAAGTCATATTTTTGTAAGTTGTTCAATATCTTCTCTTTCTATCGACAGATTTTCTTGAATTTGGTCTTAAAAGCTTTGAATTAACGCTCTGCAACTTTTAAGACATAAACCATTAAAATTGGTACGGTAGAACTGCTTTTGGCTACAGACTTGTAAAAATCCCATACCCCCAAGTCATATTTTTGTAAGTTGTTCAATATCTTCTCTTTCTATCGACAGATTTTCTTGATTTTGGTCTTAAAAGCTTTGAATTAACGCTCTGCAACTTTTAAGACATAAACCATTAAAATTGGTACGGTAGAACTGCTTTTGGCTACAGACTTGTAAAAATCCCATACCCCAAGTCATATTTTTGTAAGTTGTTCACTATCTTCTCTTCCTATGGACAGATTTTCTTGATTTTGGTCTTAAAAGCTTTGAATTAACGCTCTGCAACTTTTAAGACATAAACCATTAAAATTGGTACGGTAGAACTGCTTTTGGCTACAGACTTGTAAAAATCCCATACCCCCAAGTCATATTTTTGTAAGTTGTTCAATATCTTCTCTTTCTATCGACAGATTTTCTTGATTTTGGTCTTAAAAGCTTTGTATTAACGCCCTGCAACTTTTAAGACATAAACCATTAAAATTGGTACCATAGAACTGCTTTTGGCGACAGACATGTAAAAATCCCATACCCCCAAGTCATATTTTTGTAAGTTGTTCAATATCTTCTCTTCCTATGGACAGATTTTCTTGATTTTGGTCTTAAAAGCTTTGTATTAACGCCCTGCAACTTTTAAGACATAAACCATTAAAATTGGTACGGTAGAACTGCTTTTGGCTACAGACTTGTAAAAATCCCATACTTCAAGTCATATTTTTGTAAGTTGTTCAATATCTTCTCTTCCTATCGACAGATTTTCTTGATTTTGGTCTTAAAAGCTTTGTATTAACGCCCTGCAACTTTTAAGACATAAACCATTAAAATTGGTACCATAGAACTGCTTTTGGCTACAGACTTGTAAAAATCCCATACCCCAAGTCATATTTTTGTAAGTTGTTCAATATCTGCTCTTCCTATGGACAGATTTTCTTGATTTTGGTCTTAAAAGCTTTGAATTAACGCTCTGCAACTTTTAAGACATAAACCATTAAAATTGGTACGGTAGAACTGCTTTTGGCTACAGACTTGTAAAAATCCCATACCCCCAAGTCATATTTTTGTAAGTTGTTCAATATCTTCTCTTTCTATCGACAGATTTTCTTGATTTTGGTCTTAAAAGCTTTGAATTAACGCTCTGCAACTTTTAAGACATAAACCATTAAAATTGGTACGGTAGAACTGCTTTTGGCTACAGACTTGTAAAAATCCCATACCCCAAGTCATATTTTTGTAAGTTGTTCACTATCTTCTCTTCCTATGGACAGATTTTCTTGATTTTGGTCTTAAAAGCTTTGAATTAACGCTCTGCAACTTTTAAGACATAAACCATTAAAATTGGTACGGTAGAACTGCTTTTGGCTACAGACTTGTAAAAATCCCATACCCCCAAGTCATATTTTTGTAAGTTGTTCAATATCTTCTCTTTCTATCGACAGATTTTCTTGATTTTGGTCTTAAAAGCTTTGTATTAACGCCCTGCAACTTTTAAGACATAAACCATTAAAATTGGTACCATAGAACTGCTTTTGGCGACAGACATGTAAAAATCCCATACCCCCAAGTCATATTTTTGTAAGTTGTTCAATATCTTCTCTTCCTATGGACAGATTTTCTTGATTTTGGTCTTAAAAGCTTTGTATTAACGCCCTGCAACTTTTAAGACATAAACCATTAAAATTGGTACGGTAGAACTGCTTTTGGCTACAGACTTGTAAAAATCCCATACCCCAAGTCATATTTTTGTAAGTTGTTCAATATCTTCTCTTCCTATCGACAGATTTTCTTGATTTTGGTCTTAAAAGCTTTGTATTAACGCCCTGCAACTTTTAAGACATAAACCATTAAAATTGGTACCATAGAACTGCTTTTGGCTACAGACTTGTAAAAATCCCATACCCCAAGTCATATTTTTGTAAGTTGTTCAATATCTGCTCTTCCTATGGACAGATTTTCTTGATTTTGGTCTTAAAAGCTTTGAATTAACGCTCTGCAACTTTTAAGACATAAACCATTAAAATTGGTACGGTAGAACTGCTTTTGGCTACAGACTTGTAAAAATCCCATACCCCAAGTCATATTTTTGTAAGTTGTTCAATATCTTCTCTTCCTATCGACAGATTTTCTTGATTTTCGTCTTAAAAGCTTTGTATTAACGCCCTGCAACTTTTAAGACATAAACCATTAAAATTGGTACCATAGAACTGCTTTTGGCGACAGACATGTAAAAATCCCATACCCCCAAGTCATATTTTTGTAAGTTGTTTAATATCTTCTCTTCCTATCGACAGATTTTCTTGATTTTGGTCTTAAAAGCTTTGTATTAACGCCCTGCAACTTTTAAGACATAAACCATTAAAATTGGTACGGTAGAACTGCTTTTGGCTACAGACTTGTAAAAATCCCATACCCCAAGTCATATTTTTGTAAGTTGTTCAATATCTTCTCTTCCTATGGGCAGATTTTCTTGATTTTGGTCTTAAAAGCTTTAAATTAACACTCTGCAACTTTTAAGACATAAACCATTAAAATTGGTACGGTAGAACTGCTTTTGGCTACAGACTTGTAAAAATCCCATACCCCAAGTCATATTTTTGTAAGTTGTTCAATATCTTCTCTTCCTATGGACAGATTTTCTTGATTTTGGTCTTAAAAGCTTTGAATTAACGCTCTGCAACTTTTAAGACATAAACCATTAAAATTGGTACGGTAGAACTGCTTTTGGCTACAGACTTGTAAAAATCCCATACCCCAAGTCATATTTTTGTAAGTTGTTCAATATCTTCTCTTCCTATCGACAGATTTTCTTGATTTTGGTCTTAAAAGCTTTGTATTAACGCTCTGCAACTTTTAAGACATAAACCATTAAAATTGGTACGGTAGAACTGCTTTTGGCTACAGACATGTAAAAATCCCATACCCCCAAGTCATATTTTTGTAAGTTGTTTAATATCTTCTCTTCCTATCGACAGATTTTCTTGATTTTGGTCTTAAAAGCTTTGTATTAACGCCCTGCAACTTTTAAGACATAAACCATTAAAATTGGTACGGTAGAACTGCTTTTGGCTACAGACTTGTAAAAATCCCATACCCCAAGTCATATTTTTGTAAGTTGTTTAATATCTTCTCTTACTATCCACAGATTTTCTTGATTTTGGTCTTAAAAGCTTTGTATTAACGCTCTGCAACTTTTAAGACATAAACCATTAAAATTGGTACGGTAGAACTGCTTTTGGCTACAGACATGTAAAAATCCCATACCCCCAAGTCATATTTTTGTAAGTTGTTCAATATCTTCTCTTCCTATCGACAGATTTTCTTGATTTTGGTCTTAAAAGCTTTGAATTAACGCTCTGCAACTTTTAAGACATAAACCATTAAAATTGGTACGGTAGAACTGCTTTTGGCGACAGACATGTAAAAATCCCATACCCCCAAGTCATATTTTTGTAAGTTGTTCAATATCTTCTCTTCCTATGGACAGATTTTCTTGATTTTGGTCTTAAAAGCTTTGTATTAACGCTCTGCAACTTTTAAGACATAAACCATTAAAATTGGTACCATAGAACTGCTTTTGGCGACAGACATGTAAAAATCCCATACCCCCAAGTCATATTTTTGTAAGTTGTTCAATATCTTCTCTTCCTATGGACAGATTTTCTTGATTTTGGTCTTAAAAGCTTTGTATTAACGCTCTGCAACTTTTAAGACATAAACCATTAAAATTGGTACGGTAGAACTGCTTTTGGCTACAGACATGTAAAAATCCCATACCCCCAAGTCATATTTTTGTAAGTTGTTCAATATCTTCTCTTCCTATCGACAGATTTTCTTGATTTTGGTCTTAAAAGCTTTGAATTAACGCTCTGCAACTTTTAAGACATAAACCATTAAAATTGGTACGGTAGAACTGCTTTTGGCGACAGACATGTAAAAATCCCATACCCCCAAGTCATATTTTTGTAAGTTGTTCAATATCTTCTCTTCCTATGGACAGATTTTCTTGATTTTGGTCTTAAAAGCTTTGTATTAACGCTCTGCAACTTTTAAGACATAAACCATTAAAATTGGTACCATAGAACTGCTTTTGGCGACAGACATGTAAAAATCCCATACCCCCAAGTCATATTTTTGTAAGTTGTTCAATATCTTCTCCTCCTATCGACAGATTTTCTTGATTTTGGTCTTAAAAGCTTTGTATTAACGCTCTGCAACTTTTAAGACATAAACCATTAAAATTGGTACCATAGAACTGCTTTTGGCGACAGACATGTAAAAATCCCATACCCCCAAGTCATATTTTTGTAAGTTGTTCAATATCTTCTCTTCCTATGGACAGATTTTCTTGATTTTGGTCTTAAAAGCTTTGTATTAACGCTCTGCAACTTTTCAGACATAAACCATTAAAATTGGTACGGTAGAACTGCTTTTGGCTACAGACTTGTAAAAATCCCATACCCCAAGTCATATTTTTGTAAGTTGTTCAATATCTTCTCTTCCTATCGACAGATTTTCTTGATTTTGGTCTTAAAAGCTTTGAATTAACGCTCTGCAACTTTTAAGACATAAACCATTAAAATTGGTACGGTAGAACTGCTTTTGGCTACAGACATGTAAAAATCCCATACCCCCAAGTCATATTTTTGTAAGTTGTTCAATATCTTCTCTTCCTATCGACAGATTTTCTTGATTTTGGTCTTAAAAGCTTTGTATTAACGCCCTGCAACTTTTAAGACATAAACCATTAAAATTGGTACCATAGAACTGCTTTTGGCTACAGACTTGTAAAAATCCCATACCCCAAGTCATATTTTTGTAAGTTGTTCAATATCTGCTCTTCCTATGGACAGATTTTCTTGATTTTGGTCTTAAAAGCTTTGAATTAACGCTCTGCAACTTTTAAGACATAAACCATTAAAATTGGTACGGTAGAACTGCTTTTGGCTACAGACTTGTAAAAATCCCATACCCCAAGTCATATTTTTGTAAGTTGTTCAATATCTTCTCTTCCTATCGACAGATTTTCTTGATTTTGGTCTTAAAAGCTTTGTATTAACGCCCTGCAACTTTTAAGACATAAACCATTAAAATTGGTACCATAGAACTGCTTTTAGCGACAGACATGTAAAAATCCCATACCCCCAAGTCATATTTTTGTAAGTTGTTCAATATCTTCTCTTCCTATCGACAGATTTTCTTGATTTTGGTCTTAAAAGCTTTGTATTAACGCCCTGCAACTTTTAAGACATAAACCATTAAAATTGGTACCATAGAACTGCTTTTGGCGACAGACATGTAAAAATCCCATACCCCCAAGTCATATTTTTGTAAGTTGTTCACTATCTTCTCTTCCTATGGACAGATTTTCTTGATTTTGGTCTTAAAAGCTTTGAATTAACGCTCTGCAACTTTTAAGACATAAACCATTAAAATTGGTACGGTAGAACTGCTTTTGGCTACAGACTTGTAAAAATCCCATACCCCCAAGTCATATTTTTGTAAGTTGTTCAATATCTTCTCTTCCTATCGACAGATTTTCTTGATTTTGGTCTTAAAAGCTTTGTATTAACGCCCTGCAACTTTTAAGACATAAACCATTAAAATTGGTACCATAGAACTGCTTTTGGCGACAGACATGTAAAAATCCCATACCCCCAAGTCATATTTTTGTAAGTTGTTCAATATCTTCTCTTCCTATGGACAGATTTTCTTGATTTTGGTCTTAAAAGCTTTGTATTAACGCCCTGCAACTTTTAAGACATAAACCATTAAAATTGGTACCATAGAACTGCTTTTGGCTACAGACTTGTAAAAATCCCATACCCCCAAGTCATATTTTTGTAAGTTGTTCAATATCTTCTCTTCCTATCGACAGATTTTCTTGATTTTGGTCTTAAAAGCTTTGTATTAACGCCCTGCAACTTTTAAGACATAAACCATTAAAATTGGTACCATAGAACTGCTTTTGGCTACAGACTTGTAAAAATCCCATACCCCAAGTCATATTTTTGTAAGTTGTTCAATATCTTCTCTTTCTATCGACAGATTTTCTTGAATTTGGTCTTAAAAGCTTTGAATTAACGCTCTGCAACTTTTAAGACATAAACCATTAAAATTGGTACGGTAGAACTGCTTTTGGCTACAGACTTGTAAAAATCCCATACCCCAAGTCATATTTTTGTAAGTTGTTCAATATCTTCTCTTCCTATGGACAGATTTTCTTGATTTTGGTCTTAAAAGCTTTGAATTAACGCTCTGCAACTTTTAAGACATAAACCATTAAAATTGGTACGGTAGAACTGCTTTTGGCTACAGACTTGTAAAAATCCCATACCCCAAGTCATATTTTTGTAAGTTGTTCAATATCTTCTCTTCCTATCGACAGATTTTCTTGATTTTGGTCTTAAAAGCTTTGTATTAACGCCCTGCAACTTTTAAGACATAAACCATTAAAATTGGTACCATAGAACTGCTTTTGGCTACAGACTTGTAAAAATCCCATACCCCAAGTCATATTTTTGTAAGTTGTTCAATATCTGCTCTTCCTATGGACAGATTTTCTTGATTTTGGTCTTAAAAGCTTTGAATTAACGCTCTGCAACTTTTAAGACATAAACCATTAAAATTGGTACGGTAGAACTGCTTTTGGCTACAGACTTGTAAAAATCCCATACCCCAAGTCATATTTTTGTAAGTTGTTCAATATCTTCTCTTCCTATCGACAGATTTTCTTGATTTTCGTCTTAAAAGCTTTGTATTAACGCCCTGCAACTTTTAAGACATAAACCATTAAAATTGGTACCATAGAACTGCTTTTGGCGACAGACATGTAAAAATCCCATACCCCCAAGTCATATTTTTGTAAGTTGTTTAATATCTTCTCTTCCTATCGACAGATTTTCTTGATTTTGGTCTTAAAAGCTTTGTATTAACGCCCTGCAACTTTTAAGACATAAACCATTAAAATTGGTACGGTAGAACTGCTTTTGGCTACAGACTTGTAAAAATCCCATACCCCAAGTCATATTTTTGTAAGTTGTTCAATATCTTCTCTTCCTATGGGCAGATTTTCTTGATTTTGGTCTTAAAAGCTTTAAATTAACACTCTGCAACTTTTAAGACATAAACCATTAAAATTGGTACGGTAGAACTGCTTTTGGCTACAGACTTGTAAAAATCCCATACCCCAAGTCATATTTTTGTAAGTTGTTCAATATCTTCTCTTCCTATGGACAGATTTTCTTGATTTTGGTCTTAAAAGCTTTGAATTAACGCTCTGCAACTTTTAAGACATAAACCATTAAAATTGGTACGGTAGAACTGCTTTTGGCTACAGACTTGTAAAAATCCCATACCCCAAGTCATATTTTTGTAAGTTGTTCAATATCTTCTCTTCCTATCGACAGATTTTCTTGATTTTCGTCTTAAAAGCTTTGTATTAACGCCCTGCAACTTTTAAGACATAAACCATTAAAATTGGTACCATAGAACTGCTTTTGGCGACAGACATGTAAAAATCCCATACCCCCAAGTCATATTTTTGTAAGTTGTTTAATATCTTCTCTTCCTATCCACAGATTTTCTTGATTTTGGTCTTAAAAGCTTTGTATTAACGCCCTGCAACTTTTAAGACATAAACCATTAAAATTGGTACGGTAGAACTGCTTTTGGCTACAGACTTGTAAAAATCCCATACCCCAAGTCATATTTTTGTAAGTTGTTTAATATCTTCTCTTACTATCCACAGATTTTCTTGATTTTGGTCTTAAAAGCTTTGTATTAACGCTCTGCAACTTTTAAGACATAAACCATTAAAATTGGTACCATAGAACTGCTTTTGGCGACAGACATGTAAAAATCCCATACCCCCAAGTCATATTTTTGTAAGTTGTTCAATATCTTCTCTTCCTATGGACAGATTTTCTTGATTTTGGTCTTAAAAGCTTTGTATTAACGCTCTGCAACTTTTAAGACATAAACCATTAAAATTGGTACGGTAGAACTGCTTTTGGCTACAGACATGTAAAAATCCCATACCCCCAAGTCATATTTTTGTAAGTTGTTCAATATCTTCTCTTCCTATCGACAGATTTTCTTGATTTTGGTCTTAAAAGCTTTGAATTAACGCTCTGCAACTTTTAAGACATAAACCATTAAAATTGGTACGGTAGAACTGCTTTTGGCTACAGACATGTAACAATCATATACCCCCAAGTCATATTTTTGTAAGTTGTTCAATATCTTCTCTTCCTATCGACAGATTTTCTTGATTTTGGTCTTAAAAGCTTTGTATTAACGCCCTGCAACTTTTAAGACATAAACCATTAAAATTGGTACCATAGAACTGCTTTTGGCGACAGACATGTAAAAATCCCATACCCCCAAGTCATATTTTTGTAAGTTGTTCAATATCTTCTCCTCCTATCGACAGATTTTCTTGATTTTGGTCTTAAAAGCTTTGTATTAACGCTCTGCAACTTTTAAGACATAAACCATTAAAATTGGTACCATAGAACTGCTTTTGGCGACAGACATGTAAAAATCCCATACCCCCAAGTCATATTTTTGTAAGTTGTTCAATATCTTCTCTTCCTATGGACAGATTTTCTTGATTTTGGTCTTAAAAGCTTTGAATTAACGCTCTGCAACTTTTAAGACATAAACCATTAAAATTGGTACGGTAGAACTGCTTTTGGCTACAGACATGTAAAAATCCCATACCCCCAAGTCATATTTTTGTAAGTTGTTCAATATCTTCTCTTCCTATGGACAGATTTTCTTGATTTTGGTCTTAAAAGCTTTGAATTAACGCTCTGCAACTTTTAAGACATAAACCATTAAAATTGGTACGGTAGAACTGCTTTTGGCTACAGACATGTAAAAATCCCATACCCCCAAGTCATATTTTTGTAAGTTGTTCAATATCTTCTCTTCCTATGGACAGATTTTCTTGATTTTGGTCTTAAAAGCTTTGAATTAACGCTCTGCAACTTTTAAGACATAAACCATTAAAATTGGTACGGTAGAACTGCTTTTGGCTACAGACATGTAAAAATCCCATACCCCCAAGTCATATTTTTGTAAGTTGTTCAATATCTTCTCTTCCTATCGACAGATTTTCTTGATTTTGGTCTTAAAAGCTTTGTATTAACGCCCTGCAACTTTTAAGACATAAACCATTAAAATTGGTACCATAGAACTGCTTTTGGCTACAGACTTGTAAAAATCCCATACCCCAAGTCATATTTTTGTAAGTTGTTCAATATCTTCTCTTCCTATCGACAGATTTTCTTGATTTTGGTCTTAAAAGCTTTGTATTAACGCCCTGCAACTTTTAAGACATAAACCATTAAAATTGGTACCATAGAACTGCTTTTGGCGACAGACATGTAAAAATCCCATACCCCCAAGTCATATTTTTGTAAGTTGTTCACTATCTTCTCTTCCTATGGACAGATTTTCTTGATTTTGGTCTTAAAAGCTTTGAATTAACGCTCTGCAACTTTTAAGACATAAACCATTAAAATTGGTACGGTAGAACTGCTTTTGGCTACAGACTTGTAAAAATCCCATACCCCCAAGTCATATTTTTGTAAGTTGTTCAATATCTTCTCTTTCTATCGACAGATTTTCTTGATTTTGGTCTTAAAAGCTTTGTATTAACGCCCTGCAACTTTTAAGACATAAACCATTAAAATTGGTACCATAGAACTGCTTTTGGCGACAGACATGTAAAAATCCCATACCCCCAAGTCATATTTTTGTAAGTTGTTCAATATCTTCTCTTCCTATGGACAGATTTTCTTGATTTTGGTCTTAAAAGCTTTAAATTAACACTCTGCAACTTTTAAGACATAAACCATTAAAATTGGTACGGTAGAACTGCTTTTGGCTACAGACTTGTAAAAATCCCATACCCCAAGTCATATTTTTGTAAGTTGTTCAATATCTTCTCTTCCTATGGACAGATTTTCTTGATTTTGGTCTTAAAAGCTTTGAATTAACGCTCTGCAACTTTTAAGACATAAACCATTAAAATTGGTACGGTAGAACTGCTTTTGGCTACAGACTTGTAAAAATCCCATACCCCAAGTCATATTTTTGTAAGTTGTTCAATATCTTCTCTTCCTATCGACAGATTTTCTTGATTTTGGTCTTAAAAGCTTTGTATTAACGCTCTGCAACTTTTAAGACATAAACCATTAAAATTGGTACGGTAGAACTGCTTTTGGCTACAGACATGTAAAAATCCCATACCCCCAAGTCATATTTTTGTAAGTTGTTTAATATCTTCTCTTCCTATCGACAGATTTTCTTGATTTTGGTCTTAAAAGCTTTGTATTAACGCCCTGCAACTTTTAAGACATAAACCATTAAAATTGGTACGGTAGAACTGCTTTTGGCTACAGACTTGTAAAAATCCCATACCCCAAGTCATATTTTTGTAAGTTGTTTAATATCTTCTCTTACTATCCACAGATTTTCTTGATTTTGGTCTTAAAAGCTTTGTATTAACGCTCTGCAACTTTTAAGACATAAACCATTAAAATTGGTACCATAGAACTGCTTTTGGCGACAGACATGTAAAAATCCCATACCCCCAAGTCATATTTTTGTAAGTTGTTCAATATCTTCTCTTCCTATGGACAGATTTTCTTGATTTTGGTCTTAAAAGCTTTGTATTAACGCTCTGCAACTTTTAAGACATAAACCATTAAAATTGGTACGGTAGAACTGCTTTTGGCTACAGACATGTAAAAATCCCATACCCCCAAGTCATATTTTTGTAAGTTGTTCAATATCTTCTCTTCCTATCGACAGATTTTCTTGATTTTGGTCTTAAAAGCTTTGAATTAACGCTCTGCAACTTTTAAGACATAAACCATTAAAATTGGTACGGTAGAACTGCTTTTGGCGACAGACATGTAAAAATCCCATACCCCCAAGTCATATTTTTGTAAGTTGTTCAATATCTTCTCTTCCTATGGACAGATTTTCTTGATTTTGGTCTTAAAAGCTTTGTATTAACGCTCTGCAACTTTTAAGACATAAACCATTAAAATTGGTACCATAGAACTGCTTTTGGCGACAGACATGTAAAAATCCCATACCCCCAAGTCATATTTTTGTAAGTTGTTCAATATCTTCTCTTCCTATGGACAGATTTTCTTGATTTTGGTCTTAAAAGCTTTGTATTAACGCTCTGCAACTTTTAAGACATAAACCATTAAAATTGGTACGGTAGAACTGCTTTTGGCTACAGACATGTAAAAATCCCATACCCCCAAGTCATATTTTTGTAAGTTGTTCAATATCTTCTCTTCCTATCGACAGATTTTCTTGATTTTGGTCTTAAAAGCTTTGAATTAACGCTCTGCAACTTTTAAGACATAAACCATTAAAATTGGTACGGTAGAACTGCTTTTGGCGACAGACATGTAAAAATCCCATACCCCCAAGTCATATTTTTGTAAGTTACTCTCACGAGATGTGT